>NC_139598.1:2753758-2818758 GCF_946808225.1 Silurus aristotelis
CTCCTCCAAGTCTCAGAGTTTCACACATGTTCCTGCTTTAGAAGCTCAGGCCTGCAAATGAAACTTAATCTCTCATCCAGTGCTGTGTCTCTCCTTTCTCTCTCCAGACTTCATTAAAAATTTGAGACTGAAAAGCTGGCGTCTCTTTCCCTCCCTCCCCCCTTCCTCCCTCTCTCGTCCTTGCTCAGTCTCCTCGGCCCTGATGGAGTTGCAGAGGGAGCCGGAGAGTGAAGGCTCCTGCCATGAGATTCTTGTGGCTCATTTTATTTTTTGGCTTCTTTGGAATCCTGGAAGCGTCACAGGAAAATAGAGCGGGAACAAAGGCGGATCAGGCTTCAGGCTTCCTCCATCTATGTGTGCATCGAATCCCTCTCTTCTGTCCTGCTCTCGTCCAGTCCTGGTCCTGTTCTGAGACTTCCTGCTTGTTCTCGAGAGCCGTAACCCAACCAGCCATTACTTCACCACAGAGGCTCTCATTAAAAAATATATATAGTTAGGGCTTTAGAGCCGGAGCGAGTGTGTGCCGTTGTTCTCACACCAAACCCTCAACAAGTAGCATGACATGACGTAAAAGCAGCCTTTGTGTTTTTTGCTTGTGTTACATGCAGGACGACTGTTTTCCTTCGAGCATCAGCAGCAAATGGACCAACACTCTGAGGCAAAATGGCCGAAACGCACGCCAGAAAATACGGCTGAATATAGACATAATCACTTTCAAAACTGTAACAATTTGAGAATTAAGGTTTAGGATTAGATATTAAAAGATCTAGAAACACTAGCTTAAGTTCAATGGGTACAAAGACTCACAAGAATTGAAACAAAATGTTGTCCAGGTCAAAGGTCACCAAGCTATCGATCATAAAACCAGAAAGGAAAGAAAAACTGAAAATTTACAACTTTCAACCAAAGTTTTTGTGAATAGTCAGATCTACAAAATCACGTCATAACCTCACACCTCTTCAGAGCCAAAATGGCTAAGTGGCACTGTTTTCCTCCATGTCTCTCTCTCTCTCTCTCTCTCTCTCTCTCTCTCTCTCTCTCTCTCTCACTCTCTCTTTCTTTTTGGCAACATGCCTGCTCATTAGGACATCAGTTTGGTTAAGACTGGTATTACTGTGTTTGTAGCTGCTTATGAGAGTTTTTTTTTGTGGCGTGGCATTTACCGCACGAGTGAAAAAGAGAGAGGGAGAAAACACGAAGGAGAAAGAAAAAGAAAGGAAGAAAGAAAGAGAGAGGGAGGGAGAATATCTTTCCAGATGTGCCTTTTACAGCCTTGCCAAAGCCTCTGTTGGTTAGAGTCGTGAGGGGGCGGTGAGCTAGGTGTTGTTGGCCAGCATTCGACTCATAGCTGTATGTGTGTGTGTGTGAGAGAAAGAAGGAGTGTGTGTGTGTGTGTGTGTGTGTGTGTGTGTGTGTGTGTGTGTGTGTGTGTGTATATTAGTGGAGTGTAAATGACTTTTCCTGGCGTGAAACACTTCACTTTAATGGCTCAGGTGCACACAGCGCCTGGAACAACGCTGAACAGTGTGAGGGTGTAAAGAAAACGTGAGGAAAGTTCTGGACACATACGTGTGTGTGTGTGTGTGTGTGTGTGTGTGTGTGTGTGTGTGTGTGTGTGTGTGTGAGATCAAAATGGTGTGTGGGTTAATAAATGCAGTGTGTGATCCGAGGTCCAGTATGAACACGAACACGATATAGAGGAAGAGGAGGTTCACATCCGTCCCTCAGCAAGTGGAAACGTGTGTTTGGTGACATAGATGTGGATTCGTTCTGATATTTTTTACCCAATTTATCCATTAAAAAAAAAAAAAAGCGCAGGAAAATCGAGTTCATTCATTCATTCATTCATTCATTTTCTCCCGCTTATCCGTAATTCGGGTCGCGGGGGCAGCAGTCTAAGCAGGCTTTACCCCGCCTTCGACTGCTGCCCAATCCTCACAGCACCGTCCCTTACAGTCCCTCCTGCAGGTGGTGAGCCCACGGGAAGGCGGCCCCACGTCACTCCGACGTCACGGACCTTGATATTTCCCTCGTAAGGGACCCCCGGAGCATAGAGGGTTAAGGGCCTTGCTCAAGGGCCCAAGAGTGGCAGCTTGGCGATACCAGGGCTTGAACCTCAGACCTTCCGATCGGCAACCCAGCGCATTAACCGCTGGAGCCACCACTCCCCCTACACAATTTCTTTATGCATTTACATTTAAACAATAGACCTTGTCTTATGAAAATCGAGTTCATTTGTAAAAACATTTGTGTCCCACAACAGCTCCTGATGTGGAAACATTCCACTGTAAGGATACTCAGATCTTCTATTTACAAAGAAAATATTCTTTTAAGTTTTCTTCTCAATTACACACAAATTTAACAAAAGTTGTTTAACTCCCGCAGGTCTGCCGCTAGCCATAGGCAAAGCAGGCAATGGCCCAGGGCTTTAAGATTAGAGGCGGGGCCTCCAAAACCCAACAAACCTATACACACCAATCAAGACAGACAGCATAAGACAAGGTCTATTGTTTAAATGTAAATGCATAAAGAAATTGTGTACAGTGATGAACTGTACAACTTTTCTGCATATTGACCTGTTGGTGCTGAAATTAATGCATCCCTTGGGGGCTGCTAAGCAAGAAGCTAACCAGGCACACAAAGAAAGCGCAGTTTGTGGTGCAGCTATTTGAGCTGTAATCATGTATTTTTCATTATAAAGTTTTATTAAAATAAACGGAGTTTAAAACAGCGTAAAGACTTAGAATCTGAGCTGATCGACTTTACAGTGACATTTCACCAGGAGCTGACTTAAAATACTACAGAAAAAGTTTGTAAATTTAAAACAGCAGCTAGAAATTTCTAGGAGTAATAATAATAATAATAAGGAGAGGGCCACTTCGAGACATTTGTAGGCCGTAAGCAATATAAATTTAGCTTACGACCTACAAATGTCTCGAACCGGCCCTCTTCATTCTACATTACAAACCTGAACGAACAAGAAATTGTCCATTATTGTAGAAAAATATAACTAGCCATTTACCTGGGATCAAAATAATGGCTGTGACCGTTTTGCCTTTTATGGAATTTTGTGGGCATCACAAAATGTAAATCATCTGTGCGGATGAAATCAGATTTACCAAAACATTTGTAAATGTAGCACGGATCGGATTCGAAATAAAAATTACACAAAAAGTTAAAACCGAGAACTTTTTAGCGAAAAAGTCTCCTTGTGTAGCCACGCCCCCTGTCCTCACCCATATCTACACCTGTGCTATGGAACTGTACAGAGGTGTGGATGATGCTCTCATATAAGATTGATGTAAGATTTTGTTGTTTTATTTGCTTTTCATTGCATATGGAAGTGTCATGAATGTGTTCTGACCATGTGTGTGTGTGTGTGTGTGTGTGTGTGTGTGTGTGTGTGTGTGTGCGTGCGTGTGTGTGTGTATATGCGTGCAGGGCTGCAGCTCATTAGTCACGATCGTTAAAAGCACGCCCGCTTTACTGTTCATTGGCAGAGTCTTCAAAGCCCCGGCATCGCCTTTCATCTCCCTCTCACCTGCTCCTTCTACGCCCGTGAGCAAGAGGAGGAAGAAAGGCGTCCCACCATGGTGTGCATGCGCGCTCCGACACACCTCAGCCCTGGCTTTGACACTGCAGGGTGTGAGTGTGTGTGACCCCTGGCCTTCTGCCTCACTAACCCTGCCGCATACCTGCAGACTCTCCGAGACGTGCTTGGGCCGTGAGATAAGATCCAGATGTGCATGAGTGACTACGTGTGCTTTAGCTGAGTGGGTTGTTGGGCGAGAGCCCGTCGACGTGACCCCCAGTGACCTTCCAGTCCTGCAGGCAGGAAGGGCTCACAATTGGCTTCAGCTGTGACCCGGCTCCACAGCGTTTCGACAAGACAAACTGTTTTTAAATCCTGCACAGCTTTCTGTGCCTCCAGGCTGAAAGAAAGAAAGAGGAAAAAGAGAGGAAGGGTTATGATGGGGGGGGGGTAAAGGTGAGAGGGGTATGCGAGACGAAGGAATGAAGTGAGCAAGAACAAAGGCACAATAAATCAAAGAAACAGCGTGAGGTTCTGGATCTGTTTATGCTGCATATTTCCAGATGCTCCACAGAAAAAAGGCTCTGTCTATCAAAGTCCAGTTGGACGCAATAAACACAGCCGTGGCGCCTGCGAGCACAATAAGCTTGGTGTTAGTTATTTTATGAGAGCCAGATCAATATGAATTCAGATGGCGTCTCGGTGGAGTTTGTGTTGTTTTTTTGTGATCCTTCTCCTGTCAAGGTGCCAGACCCCTGGAGGTTCCACCGTCACCAGATTTTAGCATCAACTTAAGCCATGCTGTCTAATTTTCTTTTTTTTTTTATCAGGGTGAGAAGCGAACTGTGCGAGAGTGTGAGAGTGAGAGTGTGTTTCTGGCATTTGTATGTGTGAGTGCCAGCGTTTTTTGAGACGAGAAGAGCCTGCTGGGCCAGATTAATACCGCATGCCCAGAGGGGGGCTCCCCCTCATTCACCACTGACTGATGTCCGTCCCAAATTGATTTATGGAAACAGCCCTTAATCAATTATGTGCGTAGAGAGAGAGTGAGAGATAGAGAATAAAAGAGAATAGAGGGAGAGCGGGGTGAAATAGAGCAGAGAAGGTGAAGAAATAAAAGGGCTGAAGCAGTTTGCAGTGTGAATAGTGAGCTGTGGAACTGAGCGCTGTGGTTGTGTGTGGTTGCGCCACTCAGCACGCTCTGACAGGAATGTGGGTTTTTCCAGCGATGTGTACAGAATATAATGGTTATATTACAATATAATTAACACTAATATTAAAAACTCTGGCATTTACTTTGACTTAAGTGCTATCCATCCATCCATCCATCCATCCATCCATCAGCATAAAACAGTCAAGAAATTTCATCGAACTGAGAACTGAAAAGTTACCTACACAATGTATGTGTGTGTGTGTGTGTGTGTGTGTGTGTGTGTGTGTGTGTGTGGTTAATAGTTTAGAAGAGCTGAAAAGACTGAACACTGGTATAAGGTTTTTGTGAACACACCTGTAATCTCTCATCAAACTCTCAGATGTAAAAAGGACTGCATGTCATTTAAATGTCACTTTTATAAACTGTGTTTTATTGTCACTTTTTATGCTAATTAGATTATTACTATTATTATTATTAATGCTACTGCTTACAACTGAAAGTGTTCCATTCTTAAAGTCTATTACATGGGTTCAACCTGCCATTTCTTTTTACATTCATCGAATATTTTAAGTTATTTTTATAATTATATTTATAATATAATTATTAATATTAGTAGTAGTAGTAGTAGTAATACTACTTATAGTAGTGGTGGCAGTAGTGATATGGTAGTAGTCATAATAGTATTAATAGTAATAGTAATAGTAGTAATATTACTATTGTTATTAATATATTTCTATATAAAATATTTCTATTAGTACTGGTGGTAGTAGTAATAATGGTAGTAGTAATAACACTATAAGTTTCTACTAATAGAAAAAGTTTCTTGTAATTTAATGTCTCCCCTCTACTCACTGTCTTTTGACTCAGGGTCTCAGGGTCCGTACCCACACTCCCTCACAGCGTTATGCAGGGACGTGTAGGGAAGTAAAAAGTTTCTGCACTGGCTGTGAGTGAATGATATGATATGAGCATAAAAGCAGCTTTTGGCTTTAGAGAGCACATTACAAAGCTCTTGTGAAGCTAAAGCCTATTGTGCTTTCGATGATGTAGTTTATGCTGTGTGTGTGTGTGTGTGTGTGTGTGTGTGTGTGTGTGTGTGTGTGTGTGTGTGTGTGTGTATGAGAGAGGAGCTGAGAGTATGGAGTGTTTTAAAAGGTCCTTGTCATGCTGGCTCTATTGTGTGTGCGACATGGCGGGGGGTATATATATGTGTGTGTGTGTGTGTGTGTGTGTGTGTGTGTGTGTGTGTGTGTGTGTGTGTAGGAGGGGGGACATGCTTTGCACTAGTTTCTTCAGCCTGTCAGAACTCTATCTGAGATTCAGCCGGAACTAATCAACTCCAATAGGCCTACCCACAATGCCCTGCACAGGGCTGGGGGCTGGAATGTGGGAACAGAGGGGTAAGAGTAAAACTCTCTCCAACAGACACACATTCACACACACACACACACACACACACATACACACACTAAAACACTACACCACTTTGCACTCAGCCTGTACCGCATACAACGCTCCCACTGTTTCACACTGCCGTAATAATAAACACTTGCAATAATATTTTCATAGCAAGCAACAGCCTGCCTCAGATCACAGCATTACACAGCTGCAGCAGTCTCATACACACACACACACACACACACACACACACACACACACGCCTCAAATACGTAGGCATAACGCAAAGCCCAACCATATGCTTAATAATACGTGAATAAACCTCTCGTGTAGATTTAGGATCTAAACTAATGTTCAGTGTTCTGCCATACTGACTTCATTGGCATCACAAATGTTATCACACATGGACATGATGGACATGTTATCACCATCACACGTTACTCACCATCAAACACTAACAATCACTATCAAACACCATCAGATACTAACACTCACATTTAAACACCATTAGACACTAACACTCACATTTAAACACCATTAGACACTAACACTCACCATCAAACACCATCAGATACTAGCACACCATTAAAAACCATCAGATCCTAACACTCACCATGAAACACCATCAGATCCTAACACACCATTAAACACCATCAGGTCCTAACACTCACCATCAAACATCAATAGACACTAACACTCACCATCAAAAACCATCAGATACTAATACACCATTAAAAACCATCAGATCCTAACACTCACCATGAAACACCATCAGATCCTAACACACTATTAAACACCATCAGGTCCTAACACTCACCATGAAACACCATCAGATCCTAACACACTATTAAACACCATCAGATCCTAACACTCACCATGAAACACCATCAGATCCTAACACACTATTAAACACCATCAGATCCTAACGCTCACCATTAAACACCATCAGATCCTAACACACTATTAAACACCATCAGATCCTAACACTCACCATTAAACACATCAGATCCTAACACTCACCATGAAACACCATCAGATCCTAACACACCATTAAACACCATCAGGTCCTAACACTCACCATCAAACATCAATAGACACTAACACTCACCATCAAAAACCATCAGATACTAATACACCATTAAAAACCATCAGATCCTAACACTCACCATGAAACACCATCAGATCCTAACACACTATTAAACACCATCAGGTCCTAACACTCACCATGAAACACCATCAGATCCTAACACACTATTAAACACCATCAGATCCTAACACTCACCATGAAACACCATCAGATCCTAACACACTATTAAACACCATCAGATCCTAACGCTCACCATTAAACACCATCAGATCCTAACACACCATTAAACACCATCAGATCCTAACACTCACCATTAAACACCATCAGATCCTAACACTCACCATTAAACACCATCAGATCCTAAGACTCACCATTAAAAACCATCAGATACTAACACACCATTAAAACCATCAGATCCTAACACTCACCATGTAACACCATCAGATCCTAACACTCACCATTAAACACCATCAGATCCTAACACTCACCATGAAACACCATCAGATCCTAACACTCACCATTAAACACCATCAGATCCTAACACTCACCATGAAACACCATCAGATCCTAACACTCACCATTAAACACCATCAGTACTACCAAGTACTTTAGAAGGTACATCCTGTAACTGCTCCACCAGGACAGGAACCACTTGAGATAAGTTTGTAGTCATTACTCATTCATATATGTGCAATCGTGGACATTTCAATTGAAAAAAGGCTTCAATGTCTTTGCTAAGTATAGCACGTGTTTTTCATAGCACATGTATGTAATGATATCTATTTTTAAAATAAATATGTGTTTGTAGGAATAACTGTGCATTGTATGTTGTTGTATTTTTACATTTCCAGAGGTCTCTGGATGCAAATGTTCTAAAAAAAACCCTGCTATAAATCACAAGAAAGGTCAGAGCTACAGATCTGGAAAGTCTGTAAAAGCGCCGTCAGATTTTCAGTCCAACTCAAGAATTTCTCAAGAAGTCTTGCCTCTCAATCAGAAAGGACTAAAAAAAAAACAGTGGTAAAAAAATGTAAAAGCCACCCCACAACACAGAGGCAGATGATGTTCTGGGGGCGAAAAACACTAAGAGAAAGTGCTCATAAAGAAGTTCATGGGTTATTGAGAGAGCCAGCCAGCTGCTACTGCCCCCTGCTGAACGCTGAGATCATAGACACCGTAATGGAGAGAAAAAACAGGACAGTGGACTGATATGTTAAACAGTCATTGATCAAATGATTCATTCTAATGTCAAACCCTCGAGTTTTATCATGGCTGAGTGTTGACCAGAACTGATAACGAAAGATCAGAGCTGAGCTGAGTGCACTTATTAGGTCGCTGTCTTCTGCTGAGACTCGTGTGTGTGTGTGTGTGTGTGTGTGTGGGTGTGTGTGTGAGGGTGAAAGGTCTGATGATATGGCCCTTCAAGAAGGTGAAGTGGGAGCATTTTTAAACATGTAAAGAAAAGCCCCAACCCGCCCTCATAATGAGAGCTGCTCGTTGTGTTTTAATGAGTGTGTGTTTAAGTCTGCGAGAATGAGCGTTCGTGCGTGTTGAAGAGGAGGAGGAGGGTGAAGGAAAAGAGGGTGTGTTAGGGAAAGGAATTAATGAGAGAAAGAGATCGATTCGGGAGTTGGAGAATGGGCCTGTATAGGATGCAATGTGTAAAAAAAAAAAAAGGAAAATCCAGCTACATAATCCTAATGGGCGGAAATCTGAGAGAGAGTCAGACTTGGCAACTTGCATTTCTTCAATCCACATATCCACAATACTGACCATCAAATGTTTATACAACATAACACATTAAAATGTCTGTGTAGGGTTTTCTATCTTATATCTGGTAAGATAATGTCTAATAGTCGCCCTGACAAGATTATTTTTCATTTTGAAACTTGTTGAGCCTCCAGAAAACACGTCCAAAACTATTGTACAAATCTTTGGAAAAACCTTATAAATTTAGTAGTGTGTGTTTGTGTGTGTGTGTTTGAGGAGGGTCGCCTATTGACTCTTGAATGACAGGAATAAAGGGCAGCACATGGGAACGGGCTCTTGGCTCTCGACAGGGGGCTGCATTGAGAGCCACTGGGATGGGGTTAATCCCCTATTCACCCGCTCCTCCACTCGACCCGCTTGGTTTCCTTGGCGACCCTGAACACACCGTTTTCGTGTTGCAGTTTCCCAGCCAATATATATGACACGCACTTGTTATGTGCAATATTTACCAATTTTGCTCGACCCATCGAGGATGTCGAGTAAACTCGAGGGCTTCTTAGATCGACGAAGTGAACCACAGACCTTCCTCGTCTGTCATCTTGTCAATGCTAAACCGAGTCCTTATTCGAAGAATCAAAAACAAATCATTTAAAAAAAACAATATATTTTTTTCACTTGCTGTTGCTAATAATCCTGCAAGTGTTCTATGGGAATCGCTGGCAAACTGCAGAACTTCAACCTCTGGCTGGGAAAGAATGAAAACTTCCTCATAACCTAATAAAAGTTTCCTTAAGCCAGAGTTTGTGATGTGTGCGAAGTTAAATTAGCACGCTGCATCAAAACAAACAAGTGCTTCTTTACCGAGAGTTAAACCAGACTGCATGTCTACTCTATACTATTATTTGATTTAGATCAGTCGACATACACACAGGTATTGATGACACTCACTCAGTTCACTCTTCTGAGGAGGAAAATATTCATCACTTAGCTAGCTAGCACGTTTGGGCTCATGGAGAAATACGTCATTTTCCCACTTTGTAGCTCAAATGCACAAAAGGAAGTAATTCCACGAACTTTGAAGTTACACTGAAAAAGGATTGAGAATCATTTACATTCAGAGCTCTGAGCTATGAAGGAGGGAAAAACACGGACTCCTTCATGAAAGCATGTACTTGTTAGCAAAAATCTGGCCAGGCAACATTTATGCTAATGATTTAATTCAGGAGATCGTTTTACTTTCTTAAATAGTTAAAGATTTAAAAAAATGTGAGCCTTTGTTAAAAGATCTAAAACAAATACTGCCAAAGGAAGTAGTGAAGTGATGTTCGTATGGCCACACTGACATGACCTCACGTACTGAACTCAGGGTTTTGGACAAATTTCAGACTTTTTGAGTAGGAATTCACAGTTGAGTGGGAGTTTTCTTTGGTTTTTTCCTACTTGGAGGTCGGAAATTCTTTGTTACATTAGTTAGCTTTAGTTAAATGCCATCTTGCAAAGACAAGATGATGTCAGTATAGAGTTTATAGAAAGTAGTGGCTCTGAAAATTTGCAGTTTAGACCCCAGTATTGTCAAGTTGCCACTCTTGGGCCCTAAAGCAAGGCCCTTAACTCTAGGTGTTCAGGGGGCACTGTTTTATCTCAGACCCCAGCTTCCTAACATCGCTGAGATATGTGTAAAATTGAATTCACCTTTTTTTTTTTTTGTGGAATGGAGCATAACGCTAAAAATAAGTAACAGTGTTCAGACTTCATACAAAATGACCAGAAATCTCAAATCTACAACGTAATGCAGCTTACATATGAGATGTAATACCTGCCTCATAGATACTTTATTGATCTTAGACTTGTCTCATGATAAATATGTGATATCAAAACTCTGCTGAAATGTTTTTTGAAGGCGATTAAAGGGCAAAATGGGTCTAATGTAAAACACGCTTGTTTTGAAGAGGTGTGTTTCTATGGATAGAGGGTAAACTACGCTCACTTGGGGGTAAGACGTGGCCCCCTTTGTGAGACAAGACGAAGATCTCGTGATTTTTCATCTCGATTTTCTCTGCCTGGTTCTGGACAAGTAACTCCAACTTCTGGATGTCCTCTTCATCAGCCTGCTGAGAGCTCTGAAGCTGATGACTCTGATCAAAGTACAAGGCACACACACACACACACACACACACACACACACACACAAAAACATTCGTTAAATAAAAACTGGGTTTGCATCAGGTAGTAATATTTATATTTACATTTACTGCATTTAGCAGATGCCCTGATCCAGAGTGACTTACATTTATCTTATTCATACACCTGATATGCTATGGGGTTAAGGGCCTTGCTCAGGGACCCAGGAGTGGCAGCTTGGTGTGGCTGGCATTTGACCTTGTGACCTTAGAATGCAATGTCTAATACCTTACCCACTAAGCTACCACCTCCCCAATAATATCTGTCTCAAATGTTTTTAGGTGTGGATACCAGGTGTGAACAGGACCAGAGGGGTGATTTTATTCACACATACACACACACACACACACACACACACACACACACACACACATTAACACATTACCATATTTCTCTGCCTTGCATTGAGTTTGTCCTTCAGCAGCTTTTTCTCGGTCAGCAGGGTGTTGAGGCTGCACAGACGCTCTGTGTTCACTTTGGTCACGTCGGTCAGTTCCTGCTTGGCAGCAGCCACTTTTGCCTAGACACAGACACACACAAACACACCCTTTCAATAAGAGTGAAAAATTCATCCTCTTTACACTGATCCAGGAAAAAAAAGCAGAGCTATGTTTTCCAATATTTGAGGGAGAACAGGTAGAAATCTCATTAATAAAAAGAGGAAGCACTAGGTTTCCTAACTGAGGTCATGATTTGTCATGGAAACCTCAGCTATGATCTAAGTGGTTAAGGTGTAAAACTTTTAGTCAGAAGATCATAAGTTCAAATCCCGGCACCACCAAATTAGATGAAAAAGTGATTTGCTCTCAGGGTAGGACAGCAACAAATGATGATTGGACTACTTTTGTTGTTTTGTTTCCTGTTTCAAATTTTGCCTGTGTGTATTTTTGTATGCATACCTGCCACATCCTGAGCTCCTGCCTGTTCTGAGCTTCTCGCACTTCCTTCTCGTATTTCATCTCCTCCAACCCTCGGCTTCCGCTCAGAGTCTGCAAAGCCTCTAGATCCACCAGCTTCCCAAACTTATTCATCATCAGCTTCTCACAGTGTGCTGTTAACTCTAAACACACACACGTACTTACTCAATTCACCAGGTCATCAGACGTCTCCAATCATTGCACCTGATTTAGTGAACAGAGACTCACCCTGACTCTCAGCCTCCATGTCTCGGAGATCCTTTCGGAGCTGGACATGTTGTTGGCGTGCTTGTTTGTATAACTGCCTCTGAGCAATTTTCTCCAAATGAAGTTCCTTAATGCGCTCGTGCAACCGGTTAACGTCCGCCACATTTATCACCAGCGTCATGCTCAAGTCAGAGGGGATCTCGCTATTAGTCATATACTCAATCTGAGAGAGAGAGAAAGACAGACACGGGAGAAAGAAAAGGAAGGAGAGATAGAGTGAGACAAATGACGTTTTAGGATGTAATGAAACTCAAACACACACACACACACACACACACACACCTGGTGTAGTCTTAATGGGACAACTACATCAAGCTCATTGAGTTTCTGCTGCTTATCTCGGTTTAAGAGCTCCAGATCGCCCTCTGCTGCTTTCAGGTTGCTCTGCACTATCTTTTCCTGAGGACACACACACACACACACACACACACACACACACACACACACACACACACACACACACACACACACACACACACACACACATATATTGATGCACTTATGCTGCATTTAACTAAAGGTCTTAAATAAATATTCCTCTTTGGGAACTTGGTGGAATCTTCTACCAAATTCCCAATACATTACTCATCCCAGTTATCAGGCTTGTTTGCTTGATTTTAACAAGAGATGTCTTTGGAGGCCATTTTTTTTTCTTATTTTGTACCTTGAATACCTGCAAATTTATTTCAAGCTCTGCCTTCTGACTTTCACAGCCAGGTGCAGCAATACAGACACAACTAATACTCTGTGGTAAACAGTAAAAGAAAACGCTGATGTAATTCGCTTACTTTTTTAGTTAGTGAGTCAAACTCCTTCCTCAGGCTGTCTGCTATCACCTTTTCCTCGTGCAAAAGCTCCTCTAAAACCAGACGATGCTCCCGTAGACTTAAAGTGTTCTCATAAAGCTCCGGGTCACAATCTTGGTCACACAAAAAAAAAGATTTCACAAACTAAACTGCTTTAGCAGTTTTTTTTCCTCATAATTTTAACCTTATAATTTATCTTCTCGCTAACAAACCCATCATCATTACTACACATTAAACTTTTTGACTTGCCCAGCAGAATAGATAACGGATTCATAATTCGTAATAAGAGTATAAAATGCTAAATAATAATGATGTCAGCTTACTCGGAGGACAGACGCTATCGTCAAAGCCATTCGCTCCATCCAACCCTTTATCATCCTCTTCACTGTCCCAGTCTGATTCCTCAGTGGAGCTTTCCTCACTCTCCTCTTCTTGCTCTGCTACATGAAATGATATGAATACAAAATAGCCATAAACACACACACACACACACACACACACCAGTGGTGGACAGTAATAAACTTATTGTAATTCGTTATTGTAGTTAGGTAGCTTTTTTACTAAAGTTTTTTTCAATTTGGGGAGTCTTTTGAATTTTTTTTTACCAAGGACATTTTGCGTCCACGCCCTGTTTTGATGTATCTACTTATAATCAACATACAGTTCAGCGTCAGTTCGACAGCAAGCGGAACATTTTGCGAGGGATAAATTATAAAAGAAACTCCGGACTCGAACTCGCCACACCTGTGGCCTCATTTACACGGTTTCTCTGAGAGTAACATTCAAGTCTTTTCCCTTGAACTAAGTTGAATAAGTAAAAGTTTTGTGAAAAAAATGCTAATAGAAACATTATATCCATGTTAAATCAGAGTGGATTCAGATACTTAAGTGTAAAGGGAGCACTTTTACTTTTATTGGAGTGATATTTTATCGAGTGTGTCTCTACTTCAACTCAACTACAAGCTTTGTGTACTTCGTCCACCACTGACACACGCATGCAAAACACACCATCGGTGCCAGGCATCTCTTTCTTCTTCACTCGTTTGATCTTCTTCTTGAAGACTCGGGTGAGGAAATCTGCAAACTTGTTGTTTTCTCCGAGTGAAGCCTGGAATGTGAAGGCAAGCACTTTCTCTCTCTCGTGCAGCTTTGCTATGTCTCGCTTCTTCACATCCAACTGATATTTACACTCATCCAGCTTTGACTAAAGCACAAACACACACACACACCAAATAAGTGCTCCAAAAAGCTAAAAAAAAAAAAACCAAGGACAAGTTGAAACATACACAAATGCAAACAGACACAAATAACAGACACATAAAGACAGACATACACAGATAGGAAGACAATCTCACACACACACACACACACACACACACACACACACACACACACACACACACGCACCCTGAGTTCTCTCTCCTCCTGCACGCAAGCGTTCCATCTCTCCTGTAGTGTGATCTCACTCTTCTCGAACTCTTTAAGCAGCAGGAGCTCCTGGAACATTGTGACGTGTCGGAGGGCGGCGAGCTTCATCTGCACGTCCAGCTCGGTTTTCTCATGACGCAGGAGACGCAGATTAGCATCAAATACGCACACAGCTTCCTCCATCTGCATCAAAAAGCGAGCAAGAGACTGAGAGGACAGTGTGTGCCACATGACCACACATACACATAGACACACACGTGCACCACACACACCTGTTTAATCAGCTTGTCTTGCAGGTAAATGTTGCGTATCTCCTCCACTTCCATCATCTCCTGCTCCAGCTCGCTGAGGTCCTCTCTTGAGAGGGTGTGCACATCCTCTGAATGAGTAGGTTCCTCCAGGGAATTTGTGTGTGCATGTGGCTCCTGGTCACTGTCGTGCTGCATTATCTCTATCGCCCCCTGTGGCTCCTCGTGCTTCTCGTCCCAGCCGGTGTGTGTCGTTTTGGCGCGTGCAGCGGCATAACGTTCCAGTGTGATATGATTGTACTGCAGCTCCCTCTCAGGAGTCTCCTCGGCTGTCAGCGTGGGTGTGGTAGGAAGTGGCTGGTGCTTATCTGGGGGAAGAAGCTTCTGAATGGCGAGCAGCTGGTGCAAGTGGGAGCGAAACTGCGAGACGAGAGCCACCTTCGAGTCCCGTAGGGCCAGCACACGCATGTTCAAATCATTTTTCCTTTGGTGGATCTAAATCAGACAAAACACATACACACACACACACACACACACAAAATAAATAGGGAAATTATTAAAAAAATAAGCTACTGTGTAAGCTATTGTATATTGTTTTTTTTTTTTTTTAATTATGATTGTCCGCTTGTTTATGGTCAGAGCTCACTGACCTGCTTCTCTAGCTCAACCACTTGGGACATCTTCTTCTCCACATTCATCCTCAGGTGATCAGGCACTGTGAAGTCCTTCGCAGTTTTCAGTTTGAAATCACCCATGTTCTCTTTGGCGAACTGGATTGCTTTGACTTCTTCTGGATCCTCGTAGTCCTCGCTGGGTTTGGCAGCATAGCTGAGATAAGAAAAAGATTCACCGGAGATTGAGAAAGGTAGGGAAAATAAATACTCAAGACTCAAGTATTTGTGCATATCCTCAGTAATGGCCACTTCTGGACCTCATATAGGATTTTACTACTAATGTAAGACTGCGTGTAAACATTGAGACTCACAGTTCATCCCACTCTTTCTTCCTCTGCTCTATCTTGGCGCGGGCTTTTTTCGCTTTCTCAGCTGCCTTGCACAGTTTCTCCACCTGTCTGGCTGCCAGCTTGCCACCAGCTCCCTGTGGCACTCGCCGCTGGAACACTGTTGTGCCAGGTAAATCTTCCTCTACTGCTGGAGATACATTACACAGCCTTACACAAACATTGTCTGCAGTTCCGATTAAAGGTAAACTGATTAATCGTTTGTTTATAGATTATTGCTGGAAATCTCGGCTATCATCAAAAATCCATACTAATAGTTTTTCCGGGTTGCATTATACAGTACAAGAGCGGCCTCCAGAGGCGAATCACTGATGCCATGTGCTGTTTATTTAAAGTGGGGTTTTTTTTATTTATTAATTTTGGATGTAACTGTTTTTATTTATTTGGAGTGTTACTTTTTGTTTTAGGTTGAATACATATCTTTTATTTCCCTTAGTATTTATTAATATAATTTATATATTCATATTTATTTCATTTAGCATATTTTCATGATTTAGTACTGTCTATTCATTTATTTATTTTGCTAATAAAGTAAAGTACTATTATACATGCAGTTCTATGCTAATTTATCGGTTATCGAGCAAGTACAATCCTAGCTATCAGTATCGGTAAAATCCAATATCGGTCGACCTCTAGTTGTGGTTATCGTAAAGATTTATGCTTAAAGTACAAAAGAAATGTCACAATCCACACTTACTTTCCCCACTTACACACACACACACACACACACACACACACACACACACACACACACACACACACACACATTTGCACCCCATTGCTCTGACCTGTGATAGCGTAGGCTTCTTTTTGTTCCTTAGGGCCGCTCTGGTCCGGAGCGCAGGGTCCAGGATGCGGCGTGGCTCTTTCCTTCTGGTCGAATTTGCTGGAAAGAGCTACCAGCCTGTAGGTGGAAACCTTATGATCGCTCCTTATCGCAGACACGGTCACTTTGTCACACACTATGTGGTCCAAAAACCTGCAAAATAAGAAGGACAGAAAATGAAAGAGAGTCAAGCAAAAAAAAAAAAAAGAACTTTACTACTTAGAAACCTGAATGAGTGACATCACCTTTCCTGAAGCTTCTGCAGGCCGATCCGGTGTCTCTCGCTCTCCAAGGCTAATTCTTTCCTCACTTCTCTCACTTGCTCAGCCGCCCATCTCTCTGCTTCCTCACGGAAACGGCAATCCAACTCCAGATCCTAGAAGACAAACTACATCAGCGTGTGCTACATGGGAATAAGTCAGTCACTTCATCTCCCGTCCTCTGTAGCAGTGTCAAGCAGTGTGTAAGAGCGAGTCACATCTAACTGAACAGAAGGGGTTTGTTACCGAGCGCTGCAGTCGGACATGCTCAGGCAGACTCTGGTTGTGCTCCAGCAGGGCTTTGAATTGGGTTTGCAACTCGACGAGCTGCTTACGGCGCTCCTGCTTCCTCGATTCAGCCTCCTGATGCAAACGGTCCAATTCCAGCTTCTGCTTAGCTGTCTCTATACTGCACACACACACACACACACACACACATACACACACACACATACACACACACACACACACACACACACAATGTATTTCTTTTCTCACCAGGTTTTTAATACACTTAGTAATACATTTAATAAAAACTTTAATAAAGTTTGTAATAAACTGCAGAATTAATGGCACCCTTGCTGAATGTGGTATAGTCATTATGCATGCTCTTTTATTGTATTTCACTTAAATACTCTCACTCACTCAGCTCCTTATGAACCTTCAGATTTTTTTATGAACTTAAAGGGTGCAAATAATTCTAGACTTGAGTAGATGCTGAAAAGTGTAAGAATTGATTATATGTCTATAAAGATTTTATGTCTGCTATCATTACCACAAACACACACACACACACACACACACAAACACACCTGTAGGCAGCAGAGTCGTCTATATCCAAAGAAACAGACTTCATGTCGGGGACGAGGTGTGCTGAGGGAACTTTAGCGTGTCCCCTCTGTAATGCTTCCTCCATCTCCTGCATCTCCAGCAGCCTGAAGGAAAAGATGTTCCCGTCCGCCCCCGTGCTCAGAACAAAGTGTCCATCATGGCTGAAACGTAGCTCCCGGAGACTTCCAAACTGGCTGTCATGGATGCTAAGTGTGAAGTACGCCTGCATGTGGTCTGGCTGCAGGTCCACAGACTCTAGAGGATATGCCCGGATACTGCCGTCCTGCATCCCACACAGCAGCAGCTGCCTCGCTTCGCTGAGGGGGACAGAGAGAGCAAATACAAAAAACTGATTCACTCTGTATTTGTGTATGTGTATGTGTGTGTGTGTGTGTGTGTGTGTGTGTGTGTGTGTGTGTGTGTGTGTGTGTGTCTATACACTGACCAGGCATAACTTTATGACCACCTCCTAATGCATTGGTCCCCCTTTTTCTGCTAAAACAGTTCTGACCCAACGAGCAGCATTAACTTTTTCAGTTTCTTTATAAGCCTTTATGCCTGGTCGGTGTATATGTGAGGGTGTGTGTGTGTGTGTCTGTGTGTGTGTGTGTGTGTGTGTGTGTGTGTGTGTGTGTGTGTGTGTGTGTGTGTGTGTGTGTACCAGAAGCAGACAGTGAGGATTGGGTTTTGATCTGTATCTTGGACTGGGATGTAAGCGAAAGGCTCCTCGCTCCTCTCTGACACATCCGCAGACTGCTGCCCTGAAAACTTGCAGTGATACAGATACCCCGAGTCATAGCCTCCCTGAGCAAGAGAGAAAAAAGAAAGAAAGAAAGAAAGAAAGAAAGAAAGAAAGAAAGAAAGAAAGAAAGAAAGAAAGAAAGAAAGAAAGAAAGAAAGAAAGAAAGAAAGAAACTATAAATAAAAGATCAAACCCAAAGAGCATTTAACGTATCTTGCATTTGTTGAATGTGTGTGTGTGTGTGTGTGTGTGTGTGAGTGTGTGTGTGTGTAAGTTTGTACCACAGAGAGCCAGAATGATCCAGGCTCAGTGGAGTAAAAGGCACAGTGAAGGGGACTGGGAGGATCGGGGATGAAGATCGGTGGCAACTCCTCTTCCTCTTCCTCTTCCTCTGTAGGAGTTTGTTTCTCATCCATCTCTTTCTTTCTCTTCTCCTTTATGGCCTGTCTGCGGGCTATCTCTTCATCCCTCTGGTTCATCACACATACACACACACACACACACACACACACACACACACACACAGAGAGAGAGTAAATACACTGAAGTCTAACACACCCCTGATTAAAGTCATGTTTACTTCAGTTCCTGGTCTGCTGTTAACCTTAATGCGTGATTTGATGCTGAGGAAGCCGAAGTGCCTGATGGAAAGGTCCTGCAGATGATATGTGTTTATTGCAGCAGGACCATGTGGGTCAGGAGCCTCAACCTCCACCACATGACCTGTCTGACATGCAACTAATATCGCATTTCTTTCCTGGAACACACACACACTTTTCTGATCAGCAAATGAGCAAAAGATATATAAAGCATGTGCTCGACTTATTTATGCATACTCACGTGTGACGGAGGAGCCCACTGCAGACTCTGCACCGGTCCCGGAACTGTCACAAAGCCGATTGGCTCATAGCTGCCCCCTACGTCGAAGAAGAACACTGTGCTGTCCACACTCTGCCAAAAGATGGAGAGAGAAAGAGAGAAAGTGAGACAGAGAGAGAGAGAGAGAGAGAGAGAGAGAGAGAGAGAGAGAGAGAGAGAGAGAGCGAGAGAGAGTCTCACACACACACACACACACACACACACACACACACACATATATATATAGTGAGAGAGACACGCACATACACAAGTACTAGAAACATACAGATGTGAGAGACACACACGTGAGAGAGACAGATTGAAAGAGGACATACACACATTGAAAAGGAGAAGTAAGACAGAGACACAGTGCACAAAAAAAATAGAGTGAGACAGAAAGACAGACAGAGTGTGAGATACACAGTGAGAGACACACAGTAAGAGAAAAAAACCCTGGGGGTTTCATTAAACACAAAGCTATTTGATAACGTAACTAAAATGCCAGCCTCACACACACACACACACACACACACGAACAAACACACAGCCAGTACCCCAGTAGCCATGATCTGCCCATCTTGATTGTAGGAGATGGTGGTCACAGATGCATTATGGGGTTTAAAGGCCTGTTTGAGATAAAGATCTGGGCGATCGCCTTCAGCGCTCGCAGGCAGGCTCGGAGGAACACAGAACTCCAACAAACGCACCACACCGTCCTCAAATCCCACCACCAAGAGACTTTCATCACCGCACACCTGGAGAGAAAAACAGAGAGACCAAGTTACTATAACTTAGTCATTTGACCCTTTTTTATTTTTTTTTTGCAAAAACGAAATCCAGCAGGAGGATCCTCAAATAGCAGAAGGTCCATTTCTATTACAAAAATATTGTTTCAATAAAAGTGCACTGTTTAAACTAAAACCACTTAAAATGTTCCTGAGGGAACTTCTGCACATGTGCACCGAACCGAAAGCCTTGTAGTGAAATAGTTCTGTACGAATACATGCACCGTTACACACCTATTCAAAAGACATCTTTTTTTACATTTAATATCAATTCTGTCTATAGAAAACAAAATTACTGATACGATTTGCATGGGATGTGAAGTGATTTATTATCCATACCATATGAGGGACCCAGGACACAGCGGTTCCACCATGTCTGTAATGGCTGACTGCGAGCTCCTTGTTGGACAGGAAGTCAAAAATCCTAACTGACCCTGCCACAAAGAGAAATATGCATTGAGTTGGAGAATATTACAAATATCGCAATTTCACAAGAAGGTAAAACGTGGTAAGAATAAGAAGCGGAAAACATTCTGTTAAACTAAAAAATATGAATTCAATCATTCGTTTGTTTTAAAGTTTTTTTCCAGTTGCTTTGGAGCGTTTCTCCGAACAGAAATTAAATTCTCAAGACTGCTTGTTCCACCTACACATTATTGTCACTTGTGCACATCATAAAAGCAATTTCTCGTTGCTTTGATCAAATTGCGAGATTTTGTACATTCATTTAATTGACTGTGTAAACAGAAGTGTCTGCTGTTTCCTACATTATCAGTTGTTTATGTTCATGCTGATGTTTCACTTGAACACTCTAAACCCCCACAATATCTCTGCATCAGTTTATTGCAAGAGTTATTAAATGCAAAATGGTCAACGATCACTAGAGGACTTGTCATTCTGATGCCAACGATTTGTTCATTGACACAAATACTTAATATTGAAAGATGAATTAAGAATTTGGAGAAAAGTACAGACTTGTGCAAGAAATCCAATGTGTTGTCCTGTTTGTACAAATTATTTTGAGAATGCATTTACTGGTTTGCATAAATTAAGGATGATTCGAAAAATGCTTCAAAGCAACTGAGAAAAACTGTTATTCAACAGTTTATCCGAGCAAAAATCCACAGTCAAGCAGGGTACGAAATCCAAGAGAGTTCTCTGAGCAGGAAGAACTGCATTATTTTTGATCCTGTGTCAGTCAAAGTGATTAACCAATAAGGGTTGGATTTCAGATCTGCATACGAGAGCAGATAATGCTGTGATGCAGCAGTAGCAGCAGTTCAGAAAGAAGGTGGTGGCTTCATTTGTGTCACAACGAGCACATCCTAGCTTTGGCCTTAAAAAGAATGAGTGTCATGTCTGTGATATATGAAGACTGTTTGCACGACCGTTAACGAAAAACCTCAGTTGGAGTATAAGTCTAATCGTTCTTACGGTCTAATGCAGTTGTGGCCATCAGGTAAGTGGATCCAGACACGTCCATTCCCTCGATTGCACCAGCATGAAATGAGATAATACACTCTGGCTCCAGGGTCTGCAAACACACACACACACACACACACATATCCATGTCTATCCCTTTCTCACAGCATTAATGATGCTAATTCTGCAGTTATTCTACAGTAAACACAGGGGCACCAGAGAAAAACGCAGACTTCTGGTAGATTCCGTAAATCTGTACACCCTCGAGCGCTGGGTTTAAAATCTCACCATGTTGGAGAACGACAAGTCCAGTTTCCAGATTCCTCCGTTAGAATCCTGAAAAGACACAAGCGTTTATCATACAGACACTTTTAGCGATACAATGCTATAACACATTATTATTAGTGCTCGATTGACCTGCGCAAACCAGATCGTAGAATCTGCTGCGGCGCTCTTGACCATGGACGAAAGGCTCACGTTGCGGCCTACAGTCAGCTCGTTCATGGGGTCCATCTCAAACAACCCTGTGTCGTCCATGCTGTCTGCTGTATCGATGGTTTCAAAGTCCCAGCACTGCAACATATATCCGTGTTTACTCTATTATTCACACAGTTTCCAAAACATAGCATCCCCGCGCCGGTTACGTTCCAAATCCACCCGCGATAAACGAAAAAACTCGATAATCAGAAGAAACCCCAAAAATGCTCTTTTATGCATACATTACTGTATTGTATTAACATTTTTCATTTTGTAATGACTAATTATATATTTTTTAATATATTTCATTATTTCAACATAAAACTCCCAAAAAATTATTTAAAAAAAAGTATTTTGGTGTATCGTTTTTTTTTTTGGTAATTCCTCGAGATTCGAACCGCGGTAAAGCAGGGGATTAAATTATACCAAAAAGTACAACACCAGAAGACGAAAAATATATCAAAAAGTAACATTCTGTTAAATTGCAGTCATGTGAGCAATGTTACAATATTACTAAATAACCTTGACCAGTGTTGAAATTGTGTTACCCTGTAGATAGGAGGTTACCAAATTAGGGGTTGAAACCCCAGGTGGAGTCGCAGGATTTACAAATAGCGTCCAATTTTTTTATGTAATAATTAAAAATGTTAACGGGATTTACATCGGACTCACAGAGGCGACTCACCCTGACTACTCCGTCTGCGCCTACAGTAATCAGCTCTCCCTCCTCCAGAGCGATCTGCTGGATAGGTCCTGCGTGACAGGTTTGTCCGTCTTTCCGTCTGATCTCGACTTTTATCAGACCTCCGTCCCACAGGAGCATGTTTCCCCACTCTGAACCTGAAACCACCTGATGGAGAGAGAAACAGAAAGACGAGGTAAGACCTAAACTGCATGTGTAGCTCTATTAACATATGCATGCGAACACACCTTTCCATCTGGGAGCTCAACATAGCCTTGTATATCTGTCAGAGGAGTCTTTCCAAACCTTCCCAGGATCCCTTGCAGCTTTAGACAGGTGAACGTGTCAGCCATTTTCCAAAACCTAAAAACAAATCAAAAATCCAATGAACACACAGTGGTACGATGATTATTAGCATTAAAAATCGCTCTCAGTAACAAGTCGATTCTGACTTGATATGTCCGGAACCGGAGGTGGTGAGCTGGCCCGGGTTGTCTGGAGAAAACGTGACGCGGTAGACGTCCTGTGAGAAGGCCTTACAGCGCAGCACCACCTGTTCCTGATTCCAGTCCCACACGGTCAGCATGTAATCCGGAGGGCCTCCGACGCTCGCCAAAAGCGTGCCATCACCGTTAAAGTTTACACAGCTGTACATCTTACCTGTGCCTTCTGTTGAATACAAAAATAACAATAACATAATGACTAACAATCATAAAAAGTCGCATTACATGTTTTCATACATCAGATCATCGATACATTTCGTACACTTTCTCTTCAATACAGAATCTGAGTTCAGCAACTCAATAAACTCATTATGATGTTTCGATATCATAATGAGTTTATTGCAACACTCATTATGATACAAGACAATTAACCGAAAAGTTTAGCAGTTTCACATCTGAGACCATACCTCGAAGTGTACGATAGGGCTGCAGTGACGGATATTCATAAATGATTATGTCAGGCTGCTTGCCTTTCTCTGCCATGGCAAAATATTTCCGACTGGGATGAGGCTTCAGACAAAACAGAAAGAGAGTACGGATTAAACATGCATCAAAAACTATACGTTTTAGCTAAACTGTTTTGTAAACAGTGTATAACATCATGGATGGAGGAGACACAGTGTTAGAGTACCATAATGGCACCGATGCCGCCTCCACTGCTGCTGGGGATGTAGCGCTGCGTTTTAGTGTTCATGTCCAGCAGCACCAAAATGTTTCCTGCCATATAGGCCAGCGTGTTCTCGTCCAGCAGCTGAAGATTTCCTCGTCGCTTGCAGTCATAGCCGAAAGAATGTCTGGCTCATGGTTAAGGATGGATGGATAGACAGACAGACAGACAGACAGACAGACAGACAGACAGACAGACAGACAGACAGACAGACAGACAGACAGATAGATAGATAGATAGAGTATCTCACAAAAGTGAGTACACCCCTTACATTACAGCAAACATTTTATTATATATTTTCAAGGGACAATACTATAGAAATGAAACGTGGATATATTTTAGAGAAGTCAATGTGCAGCTTGTATAGCAGTACAGATTTACTGTCGTCTAAAAAGATCTTAACATACAGCCATTATTTTCTAAATAACTGGCAACAAAAAAAGTGAGCACAATAATCTGCAAATTAACTACTCTCAAATCTTTCTATAGTTTTGTCCCTTAAGAAGATTATACTAAAATGGTTGCTGAAATGTGAGGGGTGTACTCACTTTTGTGAAATACTGTAGATAAATAAACAGACAGGCAGACAGACAGATATATACAGATTTTGAATTGCAGGATACAAGTGTTGCAGTAGATTCTGCTGGATGTTTGAATCCGGGCTCATAAATGCAGAAGCCATTTCAGCCTGTGCATTAAACACCTGCACAAACATTTTATATATATATATATATATATATATATATATATATATATATATATATATATATATATATATATATATATATATATATATATATTAGTGCTGTCAATAGATTTAAATATGCATTTGCGATAAATCACATGATTGTCGCGAGTTAACCTGTGATTAATCGCAAGTTAATCACAAATTTTTATCTGTTCTAAATGTACATTAAATTAATACTTTTCAAGTTTTTAATAATCTAATCAACATATAGATACTGATATTTATTATTAGTGAAACCAAACTCAAGAAAGAGCCTGAAGAAAAAATATTCTTGTGAATGTTTTAAAGTAATTATAGTGCTTTAAATTACTTAAATCATCAGGACACCAAACGGAACTTCTCCTATGTTTCCACACGGATGGTTTTAATTGCCGGATGTGCGCAGCTCAGCGGATTTTGGTGCATCAGTAAAACACATGTTTAGTGATAAAAAAATATTTTTCGGTGTAGTTTTTTTCAATGATATATATCTGAGTAAAAGAAGGACGTTGTGAATAAATGTGTGTTGCACAGTTTTAATTTCGCCTCTTTTATATTTATTTACTTATACTTTTAATAAAACGGTCAAACAGAAATGCTGTTACGATGAATTTGCGCATGTATTTTTTATTAATTTGTTTGCTTTTTTAGTTTTATTATATTTTACTTATATATAATATAATTAAATCTATAATATTTGATAGTTTCATTCACTTATTCACTAAGGCAGGGTTTAACATAGCCATGCTTTTGGAGGAAACTGGAGAACCAAGAGTGAGAATATAAGAAACTCTAGAGCTGTATGCTAACAACCACACTTTTATTGGTTGTTATTATTTTTTTTTTTTTGTTGCATCTACATCTTATCTAAGCAATCCAATCCAAGCTATATACCCCTCCTTCATTAATACATTTGAAATTCATCAAGATTTCGACACTCCGAAGCTGAATTTACCTTTCCGCCCTCGCCTGAGGTGTCCGTCATGTTTAAACCAGTTGCCATAACAACCAACAACCATGAGGCCGATGTGTCACGTGTTAGCAATGCATACTGGGAAATGTAGTTTATTAGTGGTGTAGTAAACCTAGGCACAGCCTAAAAAGGTAGTTCCAGCTCGGCTGTGTAGAACAGCGTGGTTTTGGTCAACTTTACCGCGGTTCTAGTAGAAACTATTGAGTTCTGATAAATAATTGTTTAAATCTAAAGCTTTTTACAAATCGGTTGCTAGCGACGCTCGCGAGTTTTAACCGTTTGTTGGAGATTCAGGAAGTGAAGAGATACTTGTTTCCGGCACCGTGAGTACCGCAGAATATATACATAATAAATACATTAATATGAATAGTTACTTATATATAAAAGTATAAAATTGTGTTTTTTGGTGTATTTTAGCGCCTCAGGTTAAAGTAAAGGCGGTTTCAGGCAGCTGTAATGACGCGCGCGAGGCGGAGTGAGGCGCGCGCTCAACTTTAACTCGTGTAATGCTAAACATATACAATATACCACGCGTTTTCATTCAACAATGTTTTAATTTACTCATTTTATTTCGTAGAGTGAAGCTGATGGGTATTTATGTGATCTGACTGAGTGATTCATATTAGAAGATAAATAAAATAAATCGCTTGTGGGGTTTTTTTCTTCACTTAATATTATTAACCGTATTTACATCTGTTGTGTTAAGGATCCAAATTGACCCGCACAGTTTTATGCTTGAAAAGAAGTCAAATAAAAATGTTGGTCAAAGTTGTAAATTCAAATAGAACATCTAATAACAGCATGTTTTTCTCGCGCATCAAATTAAACAATGACATCATTTGTGTGTTTGTGCATGTGTGTTATAATGTTTTGAATACCGAACTCTTACAAGGTGTGTGTGTGTGTGTGTGTGTTTTCTAGGGCTGCAACTAACGATTATTTTGTTATTTGATTAGTCTGACGATCTTCTTCTTCTTCTTCTTCTTCTTCCGGCTTCTCCCATTAGGGGTCGCCACAGCGGATCATTCGTCTCCATAACCCCCCGCCCCTCCCCCCCCCTGTCCTCTAGATAAACGTTCCCTTTTACTCCTGCAGATACTCTTCTATCACAATTAACTCCTGCTATCACTTTTCTCCACCCACTCCACCCTGCCTGCACTCTTTTCTTCACTTCTCTAACACACTCTCCATTACATATGTATTCTTTTATAAGTGTTTTAATCTCTGTAAAGCTGCTTTGAGACAATGTCCAGTGTTAAAAGCACTATGCAAATAAAATTGAATCGAGTAAAATGTGTGCTCAGGATTGAATACTGATAAATAGACAGACAGACCGCTAGATAGATGCTGCTGTTGAATTGCATTTGGAATTGGATTTGAGAGTTCAGTAGGTTCTAAGGGATGTTTGAATCCGGGCAGGATTGAATACTGCCAGCACCACCGGTTCTCCAGTGTTAAAATAATAATCAAAATAATATTCGATACCCATTTAATCATTTTTGATCTGGAGTTTTATTTCCTGTTGCCTTTCAGCACATGATATGTGATGATCCATGATCCTGATGTTCGAATGAAAATTAAAAGGCCATCTCAGTAATTGTGTAAATCGTTTCATGTCGTTATTTGGCAGCACTTTCAGAAGTAGAGCTGCGTAGATGACCCTGAAGTCTGACCATGGCGTCCCACCCTCAGATGTGCCCTGATTTAGGTGCGTACACTAAACTAAACCGAAGCAAATAGATCACTCAATGTTTGGGTTTTCTGATGGACAATGTCCAGCAAGCCGTGTGACTCGTACTGTTTTTTTTTTTATCCCAGGTTCAGGACACAAGCAGTCGGTGAAAGCTCAGCTGTTAGCGTCTCAGCAGCTGCTGGTGGTGTCTCTGTATAACGTGGCGCCGCTGTTAGACTGCGTCCTGGCTGCAGGTCTGCTGTCTCAGGATAACTATCACGAGGTGAAGGCAGAAAAGACACCACAGAAGAGTGCCCGCAAGCTGCTGGAGATCGTTCAGGGTCAGTTTGACGAGTGCGGAGCCGCACGCTTCCTGGAGTGTCTGCGGGAATGTAAGCAGCATTACCCACGTCTGCGCACTTTGCTGTCTGCTGAAACCGGTACGGTGTAGCCATAGGATACTGTCTGAATTTCACTTTCCATTAAATAATCTCCAGAATTCTATCCACTAACAGCATTATTTGTTGTTCTTTTATGTTTATAGAAATCCAGCGTGGACCCACAGGTTTGTCTCATCTATTACTCTTCTTATACAGTCTGCTATAATATTAGGGGGAATCCCTGAGGGTTTGTTTCTGAAAGGCTCCTATTTCAGTTCCTGGCTCTATCCGGTCTTCAGTTGTTGTAGCACATCCACCCCATAGTCATTTCTGTTCTAAATTAAGAGTGGTTAAGTTTTCAAAGTCTACCAGTTAGTTTGAACCAGTCTGTCTAATCTCATCTGATCTCATCCTAGAGGATATTTTGTGTTTTTTACAACATTCTCCACACCCTTTTGAAATGTCCAGGAATTGTCCAGTGTTGTCCAGTGTCCAGTGTTCGGAAAAACATAAACCTGTCATGGGATCTTTGTGTATTCTGTAGTTTGTAATGAACATTAACTGGTGCACATATAAATAAAATGGCAATATTTTTTAATTATTAATAATACTCTGTTTTGCATTCAGAGCGGAAACTGCAGGCTCAGTTTTCCTGCCTGTGCAGCCGCCTGGGTTTCTCCGTGCTGCCGGTATCTCTGGCTCTGTTTTCCAGCAGCACCATCACACAGTTCGATCTGGAGCGGATCCAGGCAGCACCGACCCCCACGCAGCAGAGCCACGTCCTGCTGAACATCTGCCTTACCAAAGGAGAGACAGCATGCAAGAGCTTTTACACGGCGCTGTACGAAGCGGACCCTCTGCTCGCCGAGGACATAAACAGTAAGGAGTCGAGCACAGCTGGTGGCTCAGTCTTTCTACAGAACAAAGCTAAAAGTGTCTACATTCACCTCACAGAATCCAGAATCCTAATTCATAAGTGTTTAATAATCATTCTGATCTCCTTAAAATCCTCACCAAGAAATCAGGATTAAGCGTGAATTAGAACCCCAGCAAATCACTGATGCACTGCTTCAGCTTTTCATAGTAGAACCTGATTAGATATTGTAATTTATGATGCAATAACATCTACAAGTTACATGTCCAGCAGGATTTAGGCAGTGCTAGAAAATGTTCCACTTGTTATAAAAAATAATCATCCTACTCGATGTAATGCCTTTTATAGAAAACTTTCATGATTCTGTTACAGTTTCCAAACAATCTTCCATATCAGAATGCTAAAATGAAATGGGACTTTTTATCAAATGACACGTTTTTATTTTATCAGGCAGTAGTTTGTTAAAGAATCTGTCGTGGAACCGTGACGAACTGAGCAATGTTGGTATGGCAGTAGAGGAAACGCAAGACATCGCAGCAGGACATCTCCCCTACTCAGGTGAATATTTTCTCATCCACTATCGTTTGAATGTGACCCCCAGCTTAACAAACACACTTTTACATTTTTTTTGTTCAGGAGTGCTCCAGAAGGTGAGAGCTCATCTAGGTGTGGTTGTGGGAGACGAGGCCAGGCTGAACATGTGTGAGCTGGGGGTTTCAGTGGGTCTGCCACGTCGCACAGTCAAAGAGTGTCTTCTAGAGGGGGTGAGCTTAGAGGACGCGGCCCAGCTGGAGGCTCTGGTGGCTCTGTTCATGGAAAAGACTCAGGATGCAGAGCGGCTGCTCAGCAGAGTGGCTGAAGTGGAGATTAAAAGTAGGAGATTATACATCATTTACATTTTCATAATGTTTGGAGAGTGAAAGGAAATAAATCATGTAGTGCTGATATTCACAAAACCACATTTCCAAAATCTTTTCGTTAACTGATTAGTTGTTGATACGACGACATATTAAGGCCAATATGGGATAAAAAAAAAGAAAAAAAAAGAATTGGAAGGGGAAGGGCAGGGAATTTTTTTAGTTTAAAACTTGAAATTTTCAAGTTGTAAGTCGAACATTTTGAGAAATGAGGGGGAGTGGTGGCTCCAGCGGTTAATGCGCTGGGTTGCCGATCGGAAGGTCTGGAGTTCAAGCCCCGGTATCGCCAAGCTGCCACGCTTGGGCCCTTGAGCAAGGCCCTTAACCCTCTATGCTCCAGGGGTCCCTTACGAGGGAAATATCAAGGTCCGTGACGTCGGAGTGACGTGGGGCCGCCTTCCCATGGGCTCACCACCTGCAGGAGGGACCGTAAGGGACGGTGCTGTGAGGATTGGGCAGCAGTCGAAGGCGGGGGCCTGCTTAGACTGCTGCCCCCGCGACCCGAATTACGGATAAGCGGTAGAAAATGAATGATGAATGAATGAATGGGAGAAAAGAAATGCATTTTGGAGAAAAAAGAAATTAAGTTTTAAACTTAAAAGTATGATGATCTGGTGATTCTGGCCTTAAATAAGTATTTCCTTGTCGCTAAATCCAAGGGAAAAGTAAAGTTTAATTAGATCTTCCACTCCAGGCATAATGCAAAACAATTGGCATCTGTCTTTGCCTTGCAAAGTGTATATGCAGTTTTGTTCCTTGATAGAAAATCAAACCCCACAAATTTGAGTTTTAAACACGAAACTTTACATTTTTAAGTTGTAAAACTTGTTATTCTGTGCCCCTCCCCTTTTTTTCTTTTCTTATCACATATTGGCCCAAATACACAGTCGTAGGTTTTCAATTTTTAAAAAGTCACTTATCATTAGCACTGTTTTGTGATTAAATACAAAACCAATTAGTATTCTTCATGTATAGGAGAAACACAAATTTCAGATGAACAGCATTTCTCGTGTTCTGCAGGCGTGCAGCTCTCTGAGCGAGGATGTTTGTCCCTGAGGCTCCTGCAGGCTGCCGATTCTCTTCTTCGCAGTGGGAGCTGCAGTAAATGCCTCTCCCAGGATTATCTGCACGAACAGGGTCACCTACACAGTGCTCACTGCGGTGATGATTGTAAGTTGTGGATCATCTTTCGCTTCCTGGTGTGGGACTGCCTGGCCGAGGCCGTGGAAGAACCCAAGCTGAAGTCTAGCAGCAGCCTGCCTGTGATGCTTCAGCAGCTGCATAGCAGTGCTCGAGTGGATGTGGAGCTCCTGCAGGAGCTGGAGCAGTGCTGGAGCGATGGAGGAACCGAGAACCTGCTACAGAGCGTCAGGGTTCTGGCACAGATTCTGAAAGACCTGCACTCACTACACACCGGTGTCCATCTGTCGAGTCCTGTGGAGGGGTCATATTCCTGCTGGACTCGGCTTCACAGGGTCACATCGTTTCAGGGCGTGTCAGTGCGGGCCATTCGGAGAGTTCTGAACAGCGTGGTGGCAGCCTCGACACAGCAGGACGTGACCCCTCGAGCTCGACAGTACCGAGAGGTGTGCGTGTACGTGGCACGATTGTTGGACACCGTGCAAGCGGAAAGGAGCGTCAGAGATTTCGCAAATTCCTCCATTGCTCAAATCACCCAGCATATTCGACTTGTTCTTTCCAGACCTGCTTTTGACTCTCAGGCCTTTGATGCAGGAGTTTGGAACCGTTTAATGTCTTTGACCGAGTTTAATCCTGCACAGCTGGACCTGGGGCCCCTCCTGCAGCTGCACCAGGAGACTTTGTCTGAACTAAAGTGCTACCTTCAGCCAGATGAATGCCACAGTTTCCACTTTGTCATGGAGTCCATTCGGGTGCTTGGGTTGGCACGGTTGATCTCTGTGAACATCTCCAGAGGAGTCGTGGCAATCGATGATGGTGTGGAGGAGGTCTTTTATTTCAAATTATCCGAGCCGGGTTCCTTCCTGGTGCGCCTGCACTGCCTCGTTCATGAGAAGAGCAAAGGGCGATTCGAAGTTCGCAAACCTCGGTGCGTACGCATTTCTCGGCTTAACGAGGACGGATTACAGGCGATGCCCAACTTGGGCGAGGTTTTAGTGCAGGACGATGATAAAATGTGGGTAAGAGAAAGTGGGAGTGGATGGTGGGAGGAAATGCAGTGTGTATCACTGAGATATTCTGTACAGCTCCAGGAAGAAGGCTGCTGTTTCGCCATCACGACTTCAGACACGGAGTGTGAAGTTAAGTTCATGTACAGACGCAGGAGGCTGTGGGCCACGCCCCATAGAGGATGCGAGGTGATCTGAGAACACACTTTCAACCAGTTCCATGCCCTGATTATACCCTCACACTGACTGAATCAACATTCCTGCAGGAGGTCAACCACACATGCACAAACTGAGCCAACGCACACAGCTGCTACGAGTTCTGGATGTGTGGTGTGATGAACAAAAAAGAAGCTTCTGTGTTTGCATGCCCAGATAATGTTTCCATATTTATGATGAATGAATGAAAAAAAATTTTTTTAGCCGAACATCACACTCAATATTATGTGTAGAGAAAAACCAAATACTCACTTTTTTAAACCAAATAATTTCAAGTTTTTACATTTTAGTATTATAACACACAGTAGAGTGAGTTGACAGGACATGGCTAAGGGCTGATTATTGTTTTATAAAATCACCATTTTTTTTATTACTGTAGTGAATTTAATGCAACTCAAAGGGAAAGTGATTTCATTACTGTTCCATTCACTCTACATTGTTACAACCGTACAATAAAATAAATTTTATTTCTAACATTTACTGATGTGCAAAATTAAAAACTAAACCACTCAGAGAGACAAAAGTGTAGAATGCAGGTAGTGTGTAACTGTAGCGTCCCACCAGCCTGCAGTCAACCGTGCTATCGGACGTGAGCCGAGAGTGCAAACCAACCTTCTCCTTTCAGCTTGTCCACCTGCAAAAAACACAAAGATGATGACACAAGGAACATGACTTTACACTTTTTAGTATAAAAAAAATAAATAAAAATTAAAGCAAACAAAAATAAAAGGATAAATGATGAAGTTCAGCAGCTGCAATCTTTCTGCATTTAAACACAATCTCCTGCGACCCCAGTGTTGAGAATGTGCATGTACCTGTGTATTAACGGTCTGCTTTTGTCTTCCCTCTACGTTGTGAGGAGAAAGTGCTTCGGTTGACCTGCAGAAGGAAAAAATAATAAAATCGAGTGCTTTAATCCCCTGAGCAACTGCAGAGAAGCTCTGAATTCTAGCATTAGAAGACTCAGTAGTGTGCATGTAACCCACCTTCTGCTGCTGTTTGTCCTGGTGTGAAAGGGCTGGGCTTTTTCAGGAGTCCGCCTTCCAATAACTGCAAAAAGAAGCGTTTTAAGACTGTACATACAATGTCTTTTTTTTTTTTTTTTTTTTCCCCAGTTGTAATCGGAATCCTTTATTGATTCCACAGGGAAACAGTTAGGTTGCAGTTTCTCACAGTACAATTAAAGTAACAAAAAAATACAATACTATAAATTAAAATTAAATAATATACATATTAAAGTACAGCTGCTGTACAATCAATATATTTTTCCAATCGTATTGAAATATACAGGACGAAATGTGTAGCAGCTGTAAAACAGAAGGCAGATTTGCCCAATCTATTAATATTAAGTGTTGCATGAACATCTAACTATACTATATATCTATATTGTAGACCAGCTGTTTAACACTCACAGTAAAAAAAAAAACACAACCATTAATTATCCTGTCATTTCCCAGCACTATATTTAAATATTACACTTCGAGGATGTTGATTTGGTTTACATGACACCAACCATGTGTTCATTTTATCACATTCTTTACTCATATTAGCAAAATGTGGTATGTGGTAATGGCTATGAAACACACCTGTGTAAGGACTGGTGGAGTGTGGGGGTATGGGGGAGATGGAGGGAGAGGCGCTGTGAGATGTGGTCGGTCTCTGCTGCTCAATAAGCTCCAGCAGTTTGGCCCTGGCAGCTGCACTCTGTCTGTTCAGCTCCTGAAGTCTGTCCTCCATGAGCCTCACTGAGGAGTCGTCCACACCTACACCCTGCCAGAACACACGCAGGTTGGGATTGATTCAGGGATTAGTTTTAGGCATGTTAGTACAAATACAATGAAGGATGAAGCAAGCGGAAAACATAATCCACTTCACTTAAATTAAAAAACGTGTTTTTTCCCCGCTCGAGGGAACATTATTTGGCTAAACGATCTGTCAAATATTGGAAATGAACCCGCAATAAGCAGCAAATATCGAAAAGCAGATAAATTATTTACAATGAATGAAATACAAACTTTTTCCATCTGCAGCATTTTCAATATCAAACCAACTAAATGAACAGCAGCACAATCAGACAAAAGTATATACTGATGTAATTCTGGAAAATTGGGTGGTTTCTGTATAATAAATGGGAAATTATGGAACATTACTCTGTACTTTTATGTGATTGAAATGGTGATCATTACAGGTGCACTTCTGTACTTTTGCTGGTTACTTTTCTTTTTATATATATTTGTATTTACTCAATGACTTCTTAGGAACTACATTCAAAACTTCTGCTTTGGTTCTTACTACTTTTTGCCAAAGGCATTTTTTTTAACCCATTAAGTATTAGTTCACTATTTTTTGTACAGAGTTTAGTTTTAAGCTACATCTTCACTCACAAAAAAACAAAAACAAAAAAAAAACGATCACAATAGTTTGAGCTTAAGAATACTGAGCAATGTTACCTGTTGTGTGGGCTGGGGTCCAGCAGGGGGCGATGTTGGTCGATCGGAGCTGTGTGTAGGAGCGGGATGGTCGTGTCCTAGCTGAGCACGGATCACAGAGTTCTGACTGGTTAACGCCGCTATCTGCTCCAGCACGGTATCCTGGGAGAACTGGTTCAGCAGCGGGCCAGGACGAGGCAAGACGCTCTCCGGCAGACTCACAAACGAGGTTGAAGTGCGTGAGGTGTCCGAGTCACCTGGTGACCCACTTCCTGGTGTGCGAGAGTCCCCGAAGTGCAAAGATCGGGCACGTGCTGTCAGGAGTAGATCATTTGAACTTTTCTATTAGCTTCTGATGAATTATTTGCGCTAAATAATTATGATTGTTTACCTTCGCTGATTTAGAAATTGCAGCACATGGACTATTTACACCATCTAACACTCACCAGTAGGTGGCGCTCTGTTGTCTCTCTGGTGTGGAGGAGAAAGTAGCACAGCAGGTGAGATAGTGGCTGGCTCCACATGATCTCTCTCAGCAGCCTCAGGCTGGAGGCATCCACCTGCAGTCACACACACACACACACACACACACACACAATTACGACATTTGGCAGATGCCCAATACTTAGTCCATACTTATAGGCAATAAAGGTACACATTCTTTATCTTTGTAAAGCTGCTTTGAGACAATGTCCACTGTAAATAGCGCTATACAAATAAAATTTAATTGGCGTATTCTCCTCTTTACCCTGTGTGTCTGTGTCCTTTCCCAGTTCTCCCATTGTAAGGATCACCATGTCCAGCCGCTGCTCGAGTTCAGCTATCCGCTCCTGCAGGCTCACCTGTACGAGAACACCGCAACACTCAGACACACTGGACAACTCGGTTTCTGCATACAATATACTTAAAACACAAAAAAAATAGCAGACCTGTAGGCTGGCACCTTCCTCTCTCAGGGTGAGACACTCGGCTGTGAGGGCATCTATCAGGTTTCTCTGCTCCTTCATCTCCTCTTCCATCATCCTCCTCTCCTGCACCTCCTTTTTTACCTCCTCATCCTTCTGAGAGAAGAAATTATGTGATAATTAAAAAATAAATAATAAATGATAAAAAAAAAAAACGGGGATCAGACGGTTGAATCAGTGCTGATGTGCGCATCTTTACTCGTTTCAGATGACTGACGATGCGTCCCAGAGTACCAAGAAGAGCCACAGAGAAGCTAGTAAGACCTCGGCCATGCTGAAGCCCGGGGTGATCAGAGGGTCTAAGAAGCTCCTGCGGCTCCAAGCAGTCCAGCTCGGTCTCCACCTGAGCCAGCATATCCTGCAGCAGCTCCAGGCTCGACTGGTTAGCTCTCTGAGAACTAACACCTGAGGCTTCAGGAGAGCACCCTCTGGTGGTTCCGTAAGGCCTGCTCTTAGCACCTAAAAAAATTATTAGATTGGACATTATCAGATTATTCATATGGACATAAATGCATGGGTGGGAAAAAAAAGAAAGAAAGACGCGCCTGGGCATCCAAGCAGGTTATGATTTCAAGCCCTAATGACAATTGTTTTTACTAATTCATAAAATAAAATCTACTTTCTCTCTCCTTTTTTTCTCTTTTTAGAGTTTTCTCTAATCAAACCTTATGTATCTCTCTGAACATACAGCAGTAAAAGCATTGGCTTGTGCAACATTACCAGAACAAGAGGGAGGTGGGTCAGGATTGAGGATCTGGCTGACAAAAGTCGGGGGCTGCTCTGCCTCAGACGGAGGCTGCCTCGACTTCAGGCGCTGCACAGCCACAGTTGCGTTCAAAGCTTTTCCAAAAAATAAAAGAAAAGTTCTGTAAAACTTCTCAGGGACATTCAGTGAGATTCTAGTGACAGGAAGTGGTTTTACCTGCATGTTCCTCCAAGCTTGTATTACAGGGAGTCTGGGGCACGTTCTGCTGCTGTGGTTGATTAGATGTTCTCCAACCAGGGGGCTTTGCTTTACAGGTTTTTCTCTTCGTCCTATAAAACAGTCCATGAAGCTGCATAGCGACTGGCCAGGCTAGTTCTTTCCTAATAACCTGGAATTATTATAATACCAAGTACATTAATATGGAGCCTAATAATAATGAATACGGACCTGCACCTTTCACTGTTGAAGACGCTGACCGACACATCGTGATCTTCACCGTGACCTGCTGCAGAATCATCCACTTCATTTAAAGCCTGGAGAAATAAGAGATCACATCGTGCCATCCTTGTATAAAGTTAGGACTAACGTAACTATAAATGGATAGAAAGTAAATAAATAACGTTTACCATTATTAAACCACTTATGTCTAAGATGAGTACAACACAGACGTGCCGATAAAGAAATAAATCAACATTATTAGGGCTGAAAAAAATCAAAATTAAAAAAAAATCCTTCAGTCCATTTAACTAAACACAGAGCACTGTGTTTCCCCACGGACCATTATTAGTGACCCACCAAAATCTAGAGCACTTTGGGCAGGTAAACAGAGAAAACACTGCAGAAGAAAAAATGAAGGGGACAAAACAGCGAGGGGCGAGGAGAAGATTCACACCCAAGAAAATAAATGTTTCCAAAGTTTGGATAATTTCAAACTAAAACAAAGAACATTGTACAGTGCAGTTAACTTTTTAAAGTAATTTAAAATAGATTTTTATATTTTTATTTATAAACAGTGCGGTCAAAATGTCCCTCTGCAGTGGTGGTGTAGAGCAGGTAGTGGAGCACGGGCGATAAATACACAAGAAACCCCACATCACGATAGATTTAATAAATACACAGGAGTGAGAATAAGAAATGAGATTCATTAAATAAATATTTTTAAATAATCTACTTTACGTGGCCAATTTGAACACAATGTATAGGTATTTTGATGTATTATGGCAATTAAATGCACTAAATGAAATTAGTTTTCAGATATTTTTGTATGCAAGGTCAGCAATAAAAATTACAATTTTTTAAAAAAGGAAATAAAAATTACTTGTCATATTTTCTCTCTTATTTAGTGTTGCTCTTTAATAAAGAAAAATTACTTCAAAGGAATAATCGTTTTCAATTACTAAAATAATCGATAGCAGCAGCTCTAATCGTCATGCAGGTAGTTACAGTCACGCCACTTCGCATCATATCATCCCGTCTTTCAGCATTTTCCCACAACTGCATACCTCCAAGAGTTTCATTTCAAATACAGTTTGATAGAAATGTTAAATGCAATCTAACAAAAGTCTAGAATTTGATGAAACGTCTGAACCCACGAATACGCGATTCACACACAGCCGGCTGTAAATGATCTCCAGGTACCTGTTGGTCCATCAGTGAGCGGCTGAGCAGTGTCAGCTGTGTTGGCGGATCCGATTTCTGCAACACAGGAAGTTCAGAATCCGTGTCGCAGTCAGGCGCCATGGTTATGCTCGGAAAACCTGTCGCATAACCACACACACACACACACACACACACACACACACACACAATACAGACAAACTTAGAGTAGAACCTTCAAAGTCAGAGGTCCCCAAACGTCGTTTCATCCAAAATAATTTTTCCACAGAACAGATTATGTATACAGTAAGTACATTAGTAGATATTACTATTATTATTTTAATACAGAACAAGAATATAATTTATCAATGCATAGAAAATAAAAGGGACTGAAACAAATGTAGAAAATTGGCAGAAATGGTCATCTTTTAAAATGGAAATAAAATTTAAATGTAAAGGTTTTTATTCTATATGTGTGGTACCACAGGTTGGGGCCTTCTGCTTAAAGTCATTAGCTAGCAAATAGGACGAGTATAATAATGCTGTACCTTTCTGTCTGCGAGGCGCATCACCAAACAGATCCTTTACCACCGCCAGCGCTCGGTCCGATCGCGTTAGAACGTCCTGCAGCTCACAGTGATCTGAGAACACCTACAGAAACACAAATGCGTCTCATGCAGTGCAGTGATGTGTTTTAAAAGCCTATAGAAGCAATGATATAGAAGAGAGAATCCTTAGATCATCTCTGAGTTTTTCCTAATGAGAATATTATTATTGGTGGTGACTTTTAACAAATCAGACCCAGACTTCAAGGTCACAGAATTAGTGTGAATTACACTCGCTAAATTATCAGAACAAAGGGACAACAACAACAGCACGTGATGAGTCGAGGGGACGTTGAGTTTGACATGTTTGTCTTAGACACACACGGAGTCTGATGTACATGCGTACCTCTCTGAATAACCTCAGTCTAGTCTGATCAAGTCTAGGAGGGCTTGTCAGCTGAGGTTTTCTGTTTTTCAGGATTTTCTCCCTCATCTCCCAATGGGCTGCAGCTCTGTTTTGGGATCTGTGCAGGTCATGACGCCTGGACTGAAGAAGCAGAGGAGCTTTAAACAAACACACACACACACACTGAAAGCTGAAGCTTAATTCTGCAAAGCAGCTCTTTAGCAGCTCCTTACCAGTTCCTCAGCAGTACACTTGTGCACTGACAGATCATTCACGGTGCTCTGGATGAGGAACACATGAGCAACCGGGATGAGTTGAAGCACAACAACCAAGATTTTACATTTTATATTATAATAAATATTATTATGAAATATAATTAGATCAAACAATCATCACTGACCACCCATTCCTTCTTGGGAAGCGACAGTTTCTTGGCCCGAGCTGGTCTCCGGTTAATCCGCACAAACGACATATTTAATTACAGCACAAACCCCACAGGCAGCACCTTCACCAGCACCTTCACCAGCACCTTCACCTCCCCCTCCAGCTTCAGCTTCAGCTTCACCTCCACCTCCAGCTTCAGCTTCACCTCCACCTTCACGGCGCTGAGTATCACCACATCTCAAGGCTTCTTCATACACACAGAAATAAACAGAGTACCGGAATGATCCGGTATCTGAAGCTTAACCGACTTAGAAGCGACCAAAACCGCCAGCGCGCATGAGCAGCGCGAGCCTGAGTTAGCTTGCTAACTGTACTCAGCAGCCGTTTACCTGTTATACACAGATTAGCTGTAAATCTACATAGTATATTAATAATAAAAATAAAGATAAGTACTATTTCCTGTAATTAGAGAACAGTAAATGTACCTGTGCCGGTGTGGAAGGCAGGAGGGCGGATTGAATAGTTTGTTGCTATGAAGCAGACACGGTGAAATAGGCAGCAGGGTTTAAAATCCAGCGCCAGGCAGCGCGCGCTTCAAAACAAAAGTCCTGAACTTCCGCCCGATAGCAACGTTTGCGTTTATATTATAATCGAGCTTTAGCATTCAACTTTTCTTAAAAATAACATGTTAAAAATTGATTTAATAGATTAAAAACACTCTGAATTGTTAAAACATTTTTTTGAGTATATATATATATATATATATATATATATATATATATATATATATATATATATATATATATATATATATATATATATGAATTGTTAAAAAAATTTACATATATAATTTAATAATATATAATTACATATATAAGGTATATTTGACCAAAAAAATAGTCTGTGTTAGAAAACCGGTCAGGTTTCATATCTGCACTGATTTTCTATACTCTTTTTTTCCATCAGGTGGCGGTGTTGGACAAGTTACTATCCAGTACAGCTCCAATTTCCTGCTAATGAACAGGGTAATTTGTAATTTTAATCCGAAACTGGTGTCTTTCTTTCAGCAGGTGAAGCAGGAGTGGCAGCTGTTCTCCATGTAAGGCAAAGCATTCAGTCTTTCAGACCCACAACTTCGATGATCAGAGATGGCAGTTCCAAACTCAGAACTTCATCAGTGGTGTGTAAAGTGTCTTTTGGAAAGTTCTGCCTGTATTTAAGGATTAAACCCTCAAATTAAAACCTGATAGATTAAGGATTAAAAATATACCCAGTTACTAAATAACTGAGAAATGAACAGTTGACAGGCTTCTATGACCCCTTTATAATCATTATAGATTTATAAAAGATTTCTTGTCTCCTGCATGCACATTTTGTGTTTTCTAAGAGGCACATTGAGCATTTTCAAAGCATCTTCAAAGAACATTTTTAAATTGCATTAAATTCATGCATTAAATTCACATTTTCAGGTAAAGGATGCATGCTAAAAGTAAGTGTACCGCCCCATTTGATAAGGAATAGTGTAGCTCCCTCTGTTCTGAGGGTGAAAACTGCATTAATACTGTGTTCAGTGTGATGCAAATTATAAGTAAATATTGCAGCCTGGTGCATGTAGTATTGCTGCCTCACAGCTCCAGGGTCCATGTTTCACACCTGAGCTCAGGTAACTGTCTGGGTGGAGTTCCTGTGTGTGGTTCACTTATTTCTGTGTGTTTTCTCTGGATTCGTTCTACATGGTCACTTTATGTTTCTCTTACATGTGAACGTGTGTGTGTGTGTGTGTGTGTGTGTGTGTGTGTGTGTGTGTGTGTGTGTGTGTATAGTCAATTGTATTTATTTAATTGCCACGCACACTTTTTTATAGCAATAGTAAACAATTATAAATAAATAATACACTTTTACTACATTTCTAAAATGAATTTATATTAATTTATCCACCAGGCTAAACATCACTCACACACCCCTGCACATTTTAATGCCTCAAATGAATGAATGAGAAAATATTTGCCACTAAATGCCCCAGTCATGAATTCCCTGATGGCTCCTAAAGAAGCTCATGCAAAAGCTGCCCCCTGATCACCACATGGAGGTCTGAAGAGGACAGGTTCCACACAGGACTATCCAATGACACTTGTTAACTCTGGCAACTGGCAGAGCTGTAAAAAAAATCTAAAAAAAAAAAAAAAAAGGGAGGGCTAGATTGCGCATGCGCAGAGGACAACCTCCTGTCCTGGGCACCGTGTCAGAAATACCTTCAGACCATCAATGAGCTGCTCCAAGCTTGGAGAACAGCCGGAGAACCTTCTGTTGCTGGAAGATGACACTTGAGAAGTTAGTGGTAGATTTAGGAGTGCTTGAGGGAAGGTAGAAAAAGATCTCAGTGGATTGGAGAAACTAAAGTGGAGTGGTGAAGAGAAAAAGGGGGGATTTGGTAAGAACGTGCGCGGAGTTTGAGTGGGTACATTACACACCAGGAGTCCGTGTTGGGTTCGCTGTGTCTCGGGGGGAAGACATTTGAGAAGCGCGTATTGGAGGGGACACACACACACACACACACACACACACCCCACAGCAGTTTGCAGCTATGGATGGATGCACAACTTTTTGCCAGAAGTTTTGAACACTGGATTTTCTTTGTTTGATGCCTTATTATTAAAAAAAAAAAAAAAAAACCCACACCATCTTGAAGATGCGGCAGGCTTTTATCCAGACTCATGCCAACCTGCTGGAAGTCTCATGACACATCTTGTGGATCTACTGATTTGGATAAACCCGCAGTGTGTTTACGGATCTAGACATTTTTTACCTCTCCGACAAATGACCGACACTTTTGTAAAGTTCTGTCTCAGCGTCCTGATCAATCCTTCAGCAGATCACCAAGTTCTTCTGTAAAGCCGTAACCGCGGCAGCATGCGCAACGCGCCGGGGTTCCCCATGTTCCTGGCGGTACTCCTGACCGTGTTAACGGTGATGGACGTGAAGGCGAGCGGGGAGTACTGCCACGGCTGGCGGGATCCGCAGGGCGCATGGAGGGACGGCTTCCAGTGCCCTGAGCGCTACGACGCCGCCGAGGCGATCATCTGCTGCGGCAAGTGCGAGCTGCGTTACTGCTGCTCCAGCACCGAGGCGAGGCTCGACCAGGGCACCTGTGAAAACGACAAGAGGGGCAAAGAGGAGCCGGGGGCGGGCCACGAGGAGGGCAAAAACTCCGGCGCAGGTAAACGGGAGCGCATGTCAACCAGCATTACTTTTATTATGCGTAAAAGCGCACAATAAGAAACACACATTTCCAGAATCAATATAATAGTCAGAGCTTTCTTTTTAATATATTGTTTTTATTTTATACTATATTCATCTGCATTCACCAAAAAAAGAAACAAATGATACATTTGTTTTAAGAGAAGTTGCAGATCTGTTTTCACTTTAGAATATGCCAGGATAGATGATTCATGTTGCAGGCCACTGACAGATCTGTCAGGAATGTAAGTCAGGGGTGGCAATGGGGTGGCAGGGGTGGCAATGGGGTAACGACTTATTTCTGGCCACCCATATAACCCTACCTTTGACACCACTGTTCACATGTTGATGTAGTGAATAATTATATTGTAAAAAATAATAAAAAGGTGACCAGGAATATGAAAGAAACCTGGAAACACGTATTTCCATATAAGGACAGATATTGCAAGCTACTGATGTCTATAATAAATCTATGAAATGCTGATGCGTTTTTTTCAAAGGATGAAATCAATTTAAAAGGAATAAAATCTCGCATCCAAATCACCAATGAGAACATTTTCTAATGCAGTAAGGAATTTCATGTCAGTTTATTTATAACTGTTCAGGGCTTAAAAAGGTTGTGTACTTCTCTACCTAGTTAATATAAATTGCAAGTTGTGATTAGGATACATATATTAATGATCAGGCTATTAAATTAAATATCTACTGTAAAACTAGTAGTTTGAACACCAATAGTCTATAAAAAAAACCCAGCCAATTTGTCCAACCTTCTGTTTGGATCTGTTGGAGAGATATCGAATCGTTAAGTTCACTTAATAAAGTAGTTTGATCACTGCCTCATCCTCACTGATATCTGCACACAGCTTGTCCTTTGTCTTCAGCGAGACTCAGCAGCACTGCTAAATCACGTCCTGTATGGCCCTGATTGCTTTAACTCTGTAAGGTTTAGTGCAAACTCTAAAGCCTGGACGACGGAGTAACGTATCTTTTATGAAACTTGTGCGAAAGCTTGGAGGCCCTCAGGGGTTTCTAAAGCTTCCTTCAATAGAAAGGAAGTCAGGTGTTTGGTTTCATGCATCTAGGAGAGAAAATTAAAAGGAGGTCTCTATCCGTCATATTGCATCCTTTTCTAACAGTACAATAGTGTTCGACTGTGACAGCTGCCATTGAATTGGTCTGCGCCTTGGCAGTGCTGCCACACAATGTTCTGTTCCAGCTCAGTCATGGATTTCAAAATAGGATTCCCTTCCAGTTCAGCCTGAACTGTAACTCTGCACTGTATCTGTGACTTTGCCAAATGAATGCACATCTGTTAGCTTTCTACTTGATGGGCAGGGTGGTAAACTTTCAGCCATAGAAGAAGCTTCTCGATCAGAATCTGTATTTGTAACTTAAAAACAACACATGAGAATGCAGAAGCAGTAGCTCAACGGAAGGTCATGAGTTTACATCCCAGAACTACTACACTGCCACCGCTGGGCTCTTGAGCAAGTCCCTGACCAGCAAGTCCAAACTGCTCAGTTATAAAAATGGTTTAAATGTAAGTTGCTCTGAATAAAGGCGTCTGCCAAATACCATAAATGTTAATGTAAATGAAAAGCAGAGGCTGGTGAGGGAACAATGGTATTAGCTGCTGTAATGTAACTGATAACACGAACAAACTTGCCTGTTGGACATTCCATGTGAGACGATGTAAGTATAAAACTTAAAAAAGCCTATATTTATAAAAAAATTTGAAACTAGGCAAATAATTGTAGGATGTGCGCAATAAAACACTTCAGTTCTTTCTGTTTTAGCGAATAAATTCGATACACCGACCTAACATTGATTATTCTCCAGTAATAGCATGTTGCGTCATGGTGTTTTCTTTCCTTAACTAGACCTATGGGTGTTCATTCAGCACTGATGATTTTGTTGCAGGATTCTATCCTTCCCAGCACCTTCATTAATAGCCCACTTGGGAGGAAATGTAAAATCTGGCCTGGCAGCATTGCAAGCCTAGAAAGTAAACCCGGTCAGTTCACGTACACAAATGGCAAATTGTCCTTCGTGGTTATTATTAGCCGACTTTGCTCGCGTGATGCACTGTGAGAGGATCCAGTTCGGACTTGACTGGATTTCCATAGCGACAGCGCTACTCACCTTGCGTGTTCATAAACAACGGATTATGCCGGAGGCACAAAAAAACACTTTCCGAGCGTGAAATGGATGTCTGGCGGCTTCGCTTTGGGCTTTTTTTTCTGAGTGCTTAAAGTGCTGCTTGGAGAAATCTTAGAAATCCCTATCAACAGTGAAGTTTTAGGAACAAAATTTAACTTCTAGACCAATGTGTCTAGCTCTCCAGTCAGGGTGCTGTGTCACGAAAACTAGCCGGTTCACCTTTTTTGTCCTTGAAAGTAGGGATTAAGCAGGTCTGATATAAGCAGGAGAAATGCTATACACCGCCAAAACCCCACAATTAACATTTCAAACTATGCACTTGCATCGAGTTGCACTTTTAAATGCTCTGGATGTTTATGCAACACAAAGGATTCTTGGCCTGAAATCCATAGTCAACATTCAGCTTCGCTTTCTCATTAGGACTTCTTCACAAATCTCCTTTCTCCTTTATTTCTGCTAACAACAGCGCTGAGAAACGTGAACTGGTGAGCTTGTAGTTTCATAGTGAAGGGGAATCACCCGACCAAACTGAAGACAGCTGCGGTCTAAGACCCTGGGATCTTGACACGATGTCTGGCTCTGCAACCGCTGCTCCAAGCTGAACAAAAATGCAACAGGTGTGCACTCGTATTAAAAGAAAGTACCTTATTAAAAGCCCAGAAAAGGTCACGAGGTGTGAACACATACTGAATCTTTATATACAGATTTTAAATTCCAAAGCCACACTATACAGACAAACGCTTATGATCACATGACCATTGAATTCATAAGCACTTTTTGAACATTCCATTCCATGTTTAATCTCTGTTTGCTCTTATAATAAACTCCAGTCTTCTGAGAAGATGTTTCACTAGATTTAAAAATGTGTGCTTGAAAAGATTTAGTCACACAAAGATGTTAAGTAAAGTCAGATAATGATGTAGGTGAGGTGAGAAGGCCTGGGGTGCAGTCACCGCTCACATTCATCCAAATAGGGTTGAGGTCAGAGAACTATAGTAGGCTACTCAAGATCTTCCACTCCAAACCATTTACAGCATGAAGCTTGCTTTGTGCTTTGTGCATTTTCAGGCTGGAACAGGTTTGGGTCTTATTGTACAAGTGAGGGGAAAATGTATTGCTCCCACATCCAAAGATACACAATTGTCAAGTGTCTCAAAATCTTTGTCTGTGTAGTCTATATTATTTAAATTTACAAATACACAGTCCAATACAAGTTTAATTAACAGGTTTGGACGTTGTGGCCTTGCTCGTGGAATGATATTATCTTCAAAACCAGATTCTGACTAGCATGAAGCCTTTACTGCTAACCCCAATTCTGTTTAGAGCTCTAAAATACAATCCATTCAACCTAGCCATGTGCATGCCGAATTCACTTGTTTTTTTGCACATTCTGCTGTAAGAGCATAGCTAAAGCTGAATCCTTTTTTCACAGCCCATGCAAAGCTTGTTTACATGGTTATAACAGAGGATATGTATACTAATCGCACACTAACACAAGAACAAACGAGACTAACGATCACTAGCATTTGCACAAATGCACTGTGACAACAAGGTCAGAAAGGTCGCAGCAGTATGTGGTTGATTAGAGCTGATCAAAACATTGCTAATAACTGCTAATGAGCAACTCTGAACCCCCTGGAGACACATCAAGGCCATGTCTCTTCACTGTCTTGTTCACACTCATGTTCACCTGTGAGCCATGTATCCTATTGATTTGACATGTGGCTGCACATGAAAAGTGACTGATGGACACTTTTTCGCTTGTTTCGTTTGTTTGAGAAAATCTGATGTGGTTGTGAAGGCTTCATTACAGTCGCCCAGTGAGCAGGTGTAAAGTGGCAACGTTAATGAAATTGCAAATAACATGTTTGAATTGCAGCACTGGAACATCAGTTTTTTCACATATATATACAAATCAATGTGCCAGACATTGTTAAAGGTTAAATGTTTATCAGTTTTTCACTATACTCAAGATTGTAACCATCTTTGCCCTTTCTCTGTCTGGCTTCCATTGTAGTGCCCATCTACGTGCCTTTCCTGATCGTTGGGTCAGTCTTCGTGGCGTTCGTCTTGCTCGGCTCAGTGGTCGCTGTATGCTGCTGCCGTTGCCTTCGACCCAAACAAGAGCCTGCTTCTGGTGGACGTCTCCTGGAATCCATCCCAATGATGACCTCAAGGGGCTCCTCCTCCCGCCAGTCGAGCACAGCCACCTCGTCCAGCTCTTCAGCCCCACCTGCCACCACTCGCCCTATCCCCGGCCCTGCTCCCGCCCCCATGTTGCGCGCACAGGCCTCGTGCTGCCTGCCGCCAGACGCCAGCGTCTACGTCAACATGCCCACCAACTTCTCCGTGTTGAACTGCCAGCAAGCGACACAGATCATGCCCCACCAGGGTCAGTTTCTGCATCCTCAATACATAGGTTATGCCCACCCTGTCTCACCCACCCCAGCCTTCCTGGACCCTACGCAGGGCGCCTACAGGCCACTGCAGTCTCCATATCCTCAGCCCACGAGTGTAACAAGCGTAACAAGTGTGAGCGGAGAGCCAAAGCATCCGTCTGTGACTATATGAGAGGCTTTTTGTATGTCTTTGTCACACAATGGAGAAGCAAGAAGGAAAGTCACGAGGACCCTGAATTCCTGGGTCAGTTCTGGGCCAGGCACAGCGTTATGTGTGTGTTATGTGTGCTGCAGACAGTGTGTGTGCTGTGTTTGAGTTGAGAAGACAGCCATCCACTCTGCATGCTCCAAAGATTAGCACACATCATGGAGAAAGTGGACCCTGTGTAAATGTGGTCTCCTTAGGTGCCTGTCCCATTATTTCATAAAATGCTTTCTCCAGGCATCTTCATTAAAGTGGTACAACAATGTCCATCTTAGGTACGGTCTCTTGTAGAACAAAACCCACTTATTGCACGATGACTGAAGCCACTACTCCATCGGTGGCTACTCCTCACCTAAAAGTGTCCCCAACCTTGCCCTCATTTTGAATGATTTTAAAAGTTTTGTTTTTGACTGGATTTTTTGACAACAAAAATTTCTTCAGAGAAAACCTGAATAATCCTAATATAATGTATTATTTTTTTGGTTTGAGAATTTAAATAAAAAGAAATACCAATCTCACATGACCTGACCTGTTTTTATTTTTTACCCGATTAGCTTGACTTGAATAAATAGTTAAATAAATAATATAGCAAGCTGTTTGTATTTACAAAAAAAATGTGTGTAAACATAAATGTCACAAAAAAGTTAATGAAATTGTCTCACCTGGATGGATACCGGCGTAAGTTTATTTGCCAATTAATTGAAGTTGATGCTAATTGGAATTAATTGCTGTGTTAGCTGGCTTTTTTTTTTAGTAATAACTTAGCACATCTGAGGTAAATGTTACTATTCTTGGCAATTATATCTTGCTTCGGTTGTTGCTTTTCCTCTTGAATGCCTGTTATAAAGCTTCAACAGGTAAATCCTAGTTTACTTGTTAGCCATTACTTGTAAGTTTTAGCTAGCTTCCAGTGCCCTAGCGACAATATTTTTGTGTTTAGTTACAGGAACAGAAAAGTTTAACATGCAAAAAAAGCAAATTCACAAGTTTCATTTAAAATGCATCATATGTTTAAACTGCACCGACAGAGCTGTTAATTTTATAGAAAGAAACCAATGGCTGCCAGATGGTCTTCACATTACACATGACATCATTTCTGCAACGAGTTGGTGCCATAACCCTGTCTCTGTGAGCGTGTGAGCCTGTGAATATTTGCATCATAGTCAGTGTAGCATGCGGGTGTGTGCATAAACTTGCAGAGTGTGTATGTATATGTGTGTGTGTGTGTGTATGTCTCTATGTATGAGGTATATGTAGTGTGTAATGGGAATCACAGGTTGTGTGATGTGAAAAGCAGCCCAGGCTCCGTTGTACATTTAAACTTTAATGAAGTGAGCCCGAGACACAGACTGTGACGCTCCGCCCCCACCCAGTCAATTCTCTAAACGCAAAACACACACATTCTCGTGCACCTAAGCGCTCTCGCTGTGGATAACACACTAAAGGCACTGTCCCTGTGCCAGGATACATACCAAAAAAAATAGAGAGAATGTACATTTCAAAGAAAAGTGTGTATATGTGCGTGCATGTGAAACGGTTTGATTCGCTCTGTGCCTCAATATAGCTGAGATCGGTGGTCTTCAGAAGGCAGCCGACTTTATTATGCAGTAAAACTCTCTGCCAACCCTTACCCCTTCACTAGTTGCTTTTGTGAAAGAGGTGTGTGTGTGTGCCACATTCTCATTCGGTATGTTAGCATAAGGTGCCCTGGATCAGCACCAAAAGGGTCCTGCGTATTTCATTTGGAGTGGGATTCTTGGACACGTTTGGAGCCAGACGATCTGCCAAAAAAGAGCTTTGCACAGAATTAGTGTCCGTATTAAAGCAATACAACTGCACTTTTCAGCTCAGCCATATTTCTCCCACAATATATGAGATTTCTGCGGTTTTTCAACTCAAGAAATTTTCCTGAATACAAAGACAAAGAACAAACCCAAGTGGTCTAGACACAATGGAAGTCTAAGGGCAGTTGTCAAATAGTAGTCAGAAAGATGATGTCTGGATGAAATGAGCACAAAATAAAGTCCAGCACTGAAGCAAAGTGGTGTTACTCACACAATTTTCCTGAAGGCATTGGTATGTGGTGTGCATCATCAGACACCGCACAACTTCAAAAGTAACTTCATAAATACCTTTTCTTATAAAACTAGTCGCATTGTTGAAAGAAAAAATTTGACCAAGCACATGCTGACGATTGACTGAGGGATTCTTAAAAAAACTGAAGAAAAATTGATTTCAGGAACATTTTCATTTAAATTAATTTAGCACCTGCCCTAAAACTTCTATTATATGGGTTACACCTTCTTAATCCTGAACACCAGCTCATAGAGATATCTATTATAACTACACATTTGGATACAATTAACAGAATATACATGATTATCAGCAAAATTATTTTCTTTTAAACAAAGACTAAAGCTCAGGGTTAAACATCTGATCCCAAGTCAGCGTGAACTGGGCTGCCCTTAGACGAGGACCGGACTCTCAAAACGTTCCTGCAGAAGAAAAAACAAACCGAGCCGCAAAACATCTTTTAACCTTCATCACAGAGGAGTTCATGGACTTGCTAAGACCCGTTCCATGTCCATGCTGCGTTCAATAACGCGTGCGAGTGATAAGGTGTTTATTTTGAACCGAATGTCTTCCTGACTCTCTCTGCGTGAACTGGTTCCTTTTTTCGTTTGAAATGTGTTATTGATAATAAACATGGCAGAGTGTGGCAGCTTGCCTGGAAGTTGTTTTTGACTCGCTCTGTCAGCGGCATGTCCTCAACTTATATATGTAGGCTTGTGTGTACGTTACCGCTACGTAAAACCGAACGACCTCGAGGTCAGTTTTCAGTGTGTCTGTGTATAAATTCGTTCTCCACATGAAAATCTTAGAGGATACAGCAGGAGTACTGTGGTACTTGGCTCATTGGCCCACCCTGTGTATTTAATACTGTTGTCCAGTGTGTCAGATTATATCTTTCAGCTAAAAGATGTAAGTCTTCAATCTGCAGCAGTTTCCATACCTCCACACTGAGCAAACACACCTCAGCAGGGTTCGCCTCACTTAGCTACATAGCTACGTAGCTACATTTGTGCTATTAAAGATCTTATATCCTTTGTCCTCGGTCCTAAACACCTCCTTATCGCTAATCGCCTCTCCTAATAAAAAATGATAATAATAATTGAAACAAACTGTACACACACACACACACACACACACACAAACACTCTGTCAAATATCTCCAAAGCAACACAAGCTGCTTTTCCGTATAGAAAAGCGAAACACAAGTTATTAGCTACAATACAGCTATATCAGGGTAATGCTAACTGTAGTAAGTGTAATAGTAGCTGTAGGGAGTCTGTTTGTGCTCATTTACCAACACATCTGAGGTAAATGTTGATATTCCAGACAAATTTGCGCTACTTTTGTTGCCCCTGAGCCTTTTCAAAGTGTGTTTTATGGGCTGCACAAGTGTTCTTGGTATAAGAGTAGGAACAATGAAATGATCAATTTTTGCCTACTCAGCTCTGAAATGCAGCCACAGTTTTTGCCTCACCTTTCCCACAGTAACAAAATCAAAAGTCAAAGGTCTAGAAATGGCCTAGAGCAGGGGTCACCAGCCTTTTTAAAACTGAGAGCTACTTCTTGGTTACCATTAATGTAAAGGGCTACCAGTTTGATACACACAGTTTTCAGATTTAGGCTACTCATGTGGTCCTTGCGGGCTACCTGGTGGCCACGGGCACCACGTTGGTGACCCCTGGCCTAGAGAGTGTTAAAAGTAACTCTCTCACACACACACACACACACACACACATACACACACACCATAGTAGACCCTCAGCTACATTCCCAATTTCGCAAATACATGATATCAGAAACCATGGCAATAATAATAATAATAATAATGATAATAATAATAATAATAATAATATTCTGTATCCAGAAAGTAAAGGGCGTCTGAATTTTTGGCACACTCCACAGCTGGAGAGTGGGGACAGCTGGGAGGAAAGTGGAGAGGACGTTTGAGGAGACTTTGGACAGAGCTGAAATGGATCTGTGTGGCCCCTGCTGAGGTGGAACGGATCACTGAAGGAATGGATTCCCCATTTCGGAGGCGCTGGAGCAAGACGTAGCTGGGTGTGATCCAGAGGCTGGGCGTGTACTTCCCAGCACTGAGCCAATGGGGACAGGACAAAGGGACATCACACACACACACACACACACACACACACACACACACACACACACACACACACACACACACACACACACACACACACAAATGCCAGTTCTATTTGAGCATTCATATTCAATTTCATTTCTATCAATGTGATTATTAGAACTCAAGTACACATTTTGCACTGCTTGAAATTCATCTGAGCAAGAGAGATCAACTCTGTGGTCTACACCCTTAATTTCACACTTCCCACACACACACACACACACACACACACTTTCTCTTCTCAGCACACAGATGTACAGTGTCTTCTTTGGACAACGTCCAAGTTCAAAGCAGTGCTTACAACAAACTTAAGAGCTGCACGTCATATCAACACGTTCTCGTCCGTAATTTTAACATGTCAACATCTCACACTCGTCTTATTTCCTTGCAAACGATAAAGTAAAGCAACAGATAATATTGTAACAAACAAGATCAAAAATATATATCAGTGCAATACAGAATCTACAAGCTCACCAACCCACACTGATCTTACCGGAATATTCATTGTCCAAGGGAAGGCGCTGGATCTGACCCAAGTTCTTTCTATAACCCTTTCCTTCACCTCTAACCCACACACATTTTGTACAACACACCAAGAAAAAGCTGGGTCAGATCCAATCCACCCTGTGGATTTTTTCGGGAATTTATTTGTCATGAGACTATTCTCTTAATGTTTATTAAACTATCCAACCAGGTTTGCTTCAAAGTTTCGACATACACTATTGGGACAAAAGTATTGGGACACCTGAGTTTTCCAGCCATATGTGGTTCTTCCCCAAACGGTTACCACAAAGCCGAAGGCACACAATTGTATAGAATATCCTTGAATGCAGTGGCATGAAATATTTACTTCACTCAAACTTTGAGACCCAAACCTGTCCCAACATGACAGTACCCCTGTGCACAAAACCAGCTCCATGGGTTGGAGTGGAAGATCTCCTGCTATAGAGATCTGACCCTCAACTCTTTTGGGATGAAAATAAATGCTGCATCAGTACCTGACTTTACTACCATCCTGAATGAATCTCACACAAATCTCCACAAAATCTAGTGGAACAACTTCCCAGACGTGTGGAGCTTATTATAACAGCAAATGAAAACTACATGTGGAATGGGATGCTCAATAGGAAGCACATAAACATCTTATGCTCAGGTGCCCACAAACAATTGTCCATATACAGTAGCTAGCAATGGAGGAAAATCACAAACTATTAAAAAAGCCCTGAGATAGATGCTAAGGGACGTAAACTTAAAAAAATGAATCATTCTCATAAATCATTTGCATAAAATTGGGAAATCTTGTGTACTTTGATAGACAGCAAATAGTTCAAGGAAGAAGAAGAAGAAAAAGAATAACAAAGACAAGGTTTTCGAAGAGAAAGACATAGAGACACAAGTTTGTTCAGCAGAAAACAGGCAGAGTGGAAAACGCTACGAAGCCAGACACAACCCTTGCAGCCAGAAAGAGAGAGAGAGAGAGAGAGAGAGAGAGAGAGAGAGAGAGAGAGAGAGAGAGAGAGAGGGGGGGGGGGGACATGAGAAGAATGATGATCCCAAAAAAGGTGGAGAAAAGACATGTGTGTGTGTGTGTGTGTGTGTGTGTGTGTGTGGGAGTTGAGTGTGTTTGTGTAGCTCCACACTGAGTGAGGGTTCTGCCTCAGTGCCATCTCTGTATTCTTTGGCAGAGAGGCTGTGATGGTGGGTGGAGGGAGTATTCTGTGTGTGTGTGTGTGTGTGTGTGTGTGTGTGTGTGTGTGTGTGTGTGTATGAACTTGCAGGAGGTCAAGCTGGGCTATGGTTCTGCATCTGTCAGTTTTATACACACACACACACACACACACACACACACACACACACACACACACACACACACACACACACACACACACACACACACAGAGACACTTGAAGGGTTAAGGTTTTGGTGCTTACGGGATATTAGCTATTGTTAGCATAGAACTGTAGTAAGATGTTTTACTGTATCTATCAGCTGTAGGTTTAACTAATTTTTATTTGTAGAGATCTTTCAACAATAGACATTGTCTCAAAGCAGCTTTACAGAGACAAAGAAGTTATAAAGTTGTATAAAAGAGTGCAGAAGTTTAGAGCATGTAAGTTTGTTTCTTATGTGCGAGTTAGTGGGCAATGAAGCAAAAAAAACTCTGAGGTGGCATGAGGACGAAACATTGGGAGGAACCAGACTCAAAAGGTAAACCGTCCTCATCCTCAACATCAAATGTCCATTCATTACATTTATTTTCAGACTTTGGGGCATTCATTTGTCAGAAAGTTCACAGAACATGGAAATATATATTTTTTTAATGAAATTGACATGATGGTGGATAAGCCACACCCCCAATAATGTATTTGGACTTAAATCGAAAAATGTAAATGCTTTTGAACCAATAGTGAATCCTTGCCCTGACTAATCAGATGTTGCTAGGCAACGGTACTCAGTGAGTAGAGTGCAGAGTCACTATAATGTACAGAAATTCCAGTTCTCTCTTTTGATTGGTCGACTAAGTAAAACAATTGGGATTGCTGTCACTCAGTCATTTCAGAATAAAAAAAACCCATGTGTTGAATGCACACAGAAACACACACACACACACACACACACACACTGGAGAAAAGGAATTCTTTAAGGTTTATGTTTAATGTTTATTTTCGAAAGCTCCTCCTGCATTGCACTGATGATGACGGACAAGCCGAAGTCCAGATTCAAAGAAACAGAAATCACACACATACACACACACACTCGCACACAAACACACGCACACTCACAGAGTAACAGTAGGACAAACACATACATTAACACACATACACGCATTTGTATACACACATGCATGACGACATCCACAGGGCTGTTTACCGCAGTGTGATAAATACAGACAGAAACATCAGTGTCTCTGGTTTCCATGCTTCAAGTCTGGATGCTGATTGGCTCTTCCTTCCCGTCCTTCACAGCATGGCACATTCTGACTGGCCGTTTACTTTTTGCACTTTTTTCCCTTCATATTTGTTCAATCCCCTCACCGCCCCCACCGCCCCTGTCCCCACCCACTTTTAACCCATAGTCACATCTGGTCTGAAAAGGCTTGGTAAATGTTTAGCGAGGCCCTGGCGCGTTATAGGCCTAGTCCACGTCAGTCCGGTTTCTCCAGTAAGGCCACAGCAGGCTCTCGTGGGATGAAAATGTCCCTTAAATAATATAGTCTCAGCTGCCGCTTTGGCAGTTGTATTACCGATGTAGCTACAGGCTGGGCCGCTGGCGGGTAGTGTCATAAGAACGCACTACCTGGGATTGGGACACAACCCCGTGCTCTTCCTGGGAAAATGCATAGCCATCTGCGGAGAACAACACAAACAATCGTTACTTTTCTCCACCTGACACTTTACAATCCCAAATTTTTCTGCGTGACACTCACGTGAGACGGTCTGCTGCACGGAGCTGGAGCGCCCCACGCTGGACGGTGTCTTCCTAAACACCCGGGTCAGCAGGTGGGCACGCTCATTCAGACTGGACAGAGACAGAGACAGAGAGAGAAGTTAATGATCAGTTTGAATGCACAATGGTTTACCAATTTGCCAAATAAAGGGTTCACACTCAGAGATCAAAACACAGCAAAGGAAAAAAGTCTAAAAACGGCTTTTAAGGACGCAGATTTAACGTGTGACCGACCGTGACATTTGGTCCAGGATTTAGCGTTAACCAGCGTCCATAAAAGCAGGCCAAGGTGACCGACAGTTTAAAGATTAAACCCACAGGGCAAGACACGGCACAGGGCAAGGAAATGACTGGCAGACTTTACCACCAATCCTCAACAGCAAATTCCTCAAAGTCATAGGCTTCAATGCAAACACTTTGTATATAAAACTGTAGATTCAATTGATCAGAATTGATCACCCTGAACACACACTCATACTCATGCTACTGCCTTGGAAAGTTCTCGTCTCCTCGGGCAGCATTTGTACCTGAAAAGGAATCTCAAATCTGGGCCAACAGGATGCTCAGGAGTTTAGCACACACTCGTTAGTCTTGCTCACAAAAACAGAGTTAAGCTGGCACTCTCTGTTCACATGTAGAGCAATTGGCAGACACCTCTATCCAGAGATTTAGCAAGGCCCTTAGCAGTTACTGGGATTTGAACTCATCAGAGGTCCAACAACATTTCAATCAGAGGTCCAACATATTTGCCAGTGAACTGCGAAACTTCCCTGTTAATGCTGTTCATACTGTATCACTGCAACACACTATTTACTTTCTTCCACATACAAGAACCCAAAGATGTCTACCATTGGCTAGTGTCAACCTGACTGACAGGGGAGAATGATTACAGCACATGACCTCTGGAAATTTCCGGCACTACTGTGGACATCTGTAGACGTCTGTTTATCATTATCATCATGGAATTCTGGTCTTCAAAAAAAAAAGAAAGTGTTTTCTCCACAGACACGGACACATGCTATACTTCCAGCAAATTTGGGTGGAATAACACGCTTGCATTTCGAACAGGAGAGCCTTAATCTTGCGAACGTACAGTCTTTGCCTACCCAGACAGCAATTTTTTTATTGGAAGACTGTGTATCATTCTGAAATATCTGCCTAGAAACTGTATTCCAACCTTGTCATTACCATCTGTTCTTCTGCATTTAAAAAAAAGACTCAATCAGTCTAACAATGGCGTTTCATTTAAATCTGTGCCTTCACAAATGGAGATGTCGGATTTGTCCTGAACTCCTGAATGGAATTAAGTTTCCGAATAAAGTGGAACTCAAGGGCGAGTACGTCGCGTTCGATGATAAACAGACCCTAAAAAGATAAAGTGATGACTCGGAGTGATGATCCCTGTGATGATACCACGATGTCTCCCTATAAATCAGATGAAAGCGATCCCGTCTATAAACAGTGGGGAATGATGTAGATCCCAGCCGTAATGGACGAAGGCCAAAGCCGCTCAAGGTTACAGCAGAGAGACCTGGCGTACGGCGGAGGAACTCAAGAGGAGGGAGAAGGTGGGGAAAACAAGCAATACCGGTGCTGGAAGGACGCTTCGATATAATTGGCATCGTCATGAAAGCGGTCTGCAACCGTAACCGTGGCGGCGGCCTGCCAAAGAAAATGGCATCTGCTAAACAGATGAGCGGTCAGATGAGGCGAGTGATGGAGAGATAAATGAAGAAATAAATAAACGGAAAAAGGCGTAGAGGTTTTGCCGGAAAGCTGAGATCCGTGTTCCCGTGTCGTTCCAGCAGAGTCCTTTTTCAAAACAGAAGGCAAAGCTTTTTTTCAGCACTTCCTTTTACATATGAAATTACTTTGAGAAAAATGTCTCTACTTATACCCTGCAGGTCAACAGAGCACTAAACCTTGAACACGAGCCGTTCCTTTCCACAACCCAAACAAATACGTAGCCGCGCTGAGCGTCTCTGCTAGCATGTTTACTGTATTAAATGAGCTTAATTAGCTTGCACAGGAGAAACAGAGCGGAAAGCCAAATCCTGTCCTCGTTCCACGTCAACTCCGTCAACTCTTCAAGCACAATCCAGTGGCCTAAACATCCCAGACTACAAATCTTCCTGCCAAGGTTTGAGTTAAATCGAAATCTACAGGCTTCAACTACTTGAGCTAAATCTGTAGGAAAATTCAACAGGCTTCTATTCCATAAACACGTAAAGGATAAATATTAGGGCTGTCAGAACCAATTTCACAGCTCTTCAGATTATTGACTTGGCCACAAGCCAAAGGCGAGAAAAAAATTGCCCGTGGTCATGGAGTAGGAGGGACCTACTCTCTGTGCTCTATGCCAATCACGGCAACACCTGCCAATCACGGCTGTCTGTGAGCCGAGAGAATGAGGAAGAATAGGAAGAATTCTGATGAATAACAATTTTATGATTTTTGCTTCTTTCATGTATCTTGGACAGCATCTAGCTGCCTTCACCCTGCCTACACAGAAATGATCAACTGCTAGAAATTTGACAGCCCTAATAAAACACACACATTCACTCACAGAGCTATATTTCCTGAATTCCACACACCCGGTTCTTACAGTCACTCAAACCTGACCCGCTCAGGGCCGTCTGGCAAACGCACCATGTGAAGGAAATGTAGAAAAACAGAAAACACACACGTCAGATGAGATAAAGGAACAGAAGTCTGAGGACTAAGAATGTGGATGAGGATGAAGAGGTAGAGTTCACTCTGGATGTGTGTAATGAAGCACACGCAGGCAGGTGAGCTCTACCTGCAGATGTCCGGCTCGAGACGCGCTGAAAACCTACGCCACCGCAGCCTTGGGCCTATGGAGCGTCAGTGTGGGGGTTAAACACATATAACAATATGAAACAATGTATGAAAATAATAAAATTCCCCAAAAACAGGGTGCAAATTGTTTAGATGGTACAAATGAGTGCGACAATGAAATGAGCCGGGAACTAGGTGGGTGTGGCCTAATATTCTAATGAGAGCTCTTGATTGACATTTCACCTTTTGAGACTCCAGAAACAATGGCACGAGCGAGAAGAGGCAGAATCAGGATTGCACAAATGCACACGAATGAAACAACGGTCACCAGGTTTGAGTTCATTTCACGAGTTCGCATGCGTGCAACTTCATATGTATACCCCAGGGAAACAGGAAATAAATTAATCAAAAATTATAATTATATTTTATAATAAATGATAAAGTTTTAAGAGTAATAATGTCAGTCGTTTCTTATAACTATTATATTAACTATATATATATATATATATATATATATATATATATATATATATATATATATATATATATAAAATGGAAATAGAGACGTTCTATACAGTTGTGTCCCTTCAACTTTGTGGTAAAAGTTTGGAGAAGAACTACATATAGCTGAAAATGTCAGGTGTCCTGGTTCTTTTGTTCATAGAGTGTATATAATAAATACGGAATATACAGTATACCGAGGTCTGAAAGTCTATGACAGGATTAGCTCCGCCCACTTAACCCTGCAACAGTACCCTGCAACAGTACCCTGCCGTTCCCGGGAGTTTTAACTAAATTAAAGTCATTTACAACAGAATTGTATTTCTTTAAAAAAATATATGACACACACTTCTACACACACTTAGCTTTGAAATAAAGGCTGGTTAAGCACTAAAAATGAGATCTATACTGAACTGATGTGGTGAATCAGAACGTTTGGTTCGGAACACACACCTGCGGCCGCTGGCGTCTCTGAGGACGGCCGCGCCAGGATCGACAGCCCGCGCCTCCAACTCCTGCACCTCCTCCAGAAGAGTCTTCTTTACTGTACGTCTTGCTCTGCACAGATATACACACACGTACACACACACACAATATGATCACAGATGGCATCCAATGTTGAACGTGTATGTATGGTAGCAGGACATGTACCGTAAACTTTATCGGTGAATGCGTGTGTGTGTGTGTGTGTGTGTGTACTTACGCGGTCCACGCCACGTCTTTGAGCAAGCACGCAGCCGGCACAATGATCAACCCGAGCCAGAAGCTCCAGCACTGCATGACTCTGCCGGCCTGTGGAGACCCCAAACCCCCCACACACACATACACAAACAACAACATTAGAACAACATCAATACAACCCCGAATCAGGAAACCTCCCTGTCTGCTCATCCACACAACCTGCAGCTGGACACTGTGACCTGTCTCGGGCTCCTACAACCCCCCCTGAGTTCTTTTAGTGTAAAAGAACTCAGCACTTTGAAGTCTTTGATAATAACAGTGTACACACACCGTGTGTACAACAAAACGATCTGGAATGTCAACACAGAGCGCCTGTGAAAAGTGTGTGTCTTTAATGGTTGCTGAGACACATGAATGTTCCGAGAGTTGGACAGTGAATGAGTGGAAGAAAGTTTTGTCCAAATGTGACACTTTTGTCTCTAACAGAAGAACTTGTGTAAGATGGAGAACAGGAGAGAAGATGTTTGCAGAACATAATGCTTAATGGTTTGGGGTTGTTTTGGAGCAGGGAAAGTTGAAGACTTATTCCGGGTGAACCAACATGGCTACCATTCCAACATACACCATGCAATTCCGTCTGGAAGTGTACGTCCGAGCTCTGTAAGGGTTACTGAGTCTTCTGGAGTGTTACCTTTTATGGAATGACTTGCCCAGTCACTGCACTTAAATCAAATTAATCTGCTCTGGGATGAACTGGATAACACAAAGAAATCTCCAACTAGTGAAGAACACCTTCGAGGAGTTTTACTAGACTCAATATTAAGATTTATGTTACGGGAGGATTTTTCAGTGAAAATAAAATTTTTACTTTTATATATTTGTTTTGGTGAAAGTAAAACTTGTAAGTTTTTCACAGACACTGTACCTCGGATACCTTTATTAACGCTGTTATGTATTTCCTGTTAGACGCAAGCTACACTCTAATAGGCGTGAGATACGTGGGCTGCACCATTGGTACAGACTAATATTTTTAATTTTTTTACCTGCCATACATCTGCAACTAACCCTGAACGTTGCGTCACCTATTATTGTAGTACGGCTTCGTTTCTGTCTCTATTTACGTATCTAAAGAACAGATTGTATTTTCCTTCGTGCTGATGGTTGGTGGAACGTAGCTGAGATTTTTTTTTATGTAATTTAAGCACCAAGAAAAAAGTATTCCATAATAGTAGCATGATTCCCATGACACTAACAAACCAGCTATGTTAGAATTAGCATACAATTGTAATACTGATTCTCTGTGTAAGTCACATGACCTTCTAAAGGACATGTATCCTATATCTATATCTATATCTATAAATCTATAAACCGATCTGCAGGTATCTGATTGATGTCGTGTGCGCAGACACATAACTTAAGTTTCCTCCTCGGTTAACACTTTTTTTTTTTGAGAAGCATTGAGGAGGCATTTCCTGTGACAGCTGCACGCAGGCCTGGGAAGCCCGACTTCTAATGAAAACAGGTCCCCGGCAAACGCCATGTATACTTCCACACACACACACACACACACACACACACACACACACACACACACACACACTATAAGATAAAGCGATATCATTAGGAACGCAGTGATGGGAGAAACAGACGTATTAGGGAAAGGAAATGAGAGGAAGGATAAAGAGATGAACAGGGAAAGAGATGAAGAGCGAAAAATATGAAAGGCATATCCCTCGTTTCTTTCAGCGCCCTCATTTTGAGAAAGAGCAGCTGCGGGGTTACTTGAGCACATTCCCGAATTTTTTGACATAAATTAAATTAATGGGCCTGCGGAGTCCCAAAGAGTCCCCATAACACCACAGATCCAGGGACCCCGTTTAACCCTGTCCTACACATACTGTAAAATAAATACATATAGATAGATTTGAACAGCACACACACACACACACACACGCACACACTCAGACACACTCAGACACACTGAAAATACAGTACTGGAAAAGTCAGACAGCATTTCAGGCGTCCCACGATTTCAGACATTTCGGTCCACTAGATTGAAGCGGACAGATTGAAGCAGCAGTGCGTCTGGAGGCGACACTAAAGCCGGGGGCTCGGGTGACCACATCGCAGGTGGGGGGTCTCTACACCTGGCTAAAAATCAACCCCCATGCTCCAGCCGTGCTGACACAGAACACACACGGAGCACTGCCTGGGACGACAGTTCGTCTGGTTGGCGTGTCTTTTGTGAGGAAAAAAAAAATCTGTCTGCTGTGAGTGCTGTGAAGGTTGCAGCTACATACACAAGTGCTAATCAACGTGTGAGCGATCAGTGACGAGGAAGCGCAGTGGCTGTTGATTAACGTAGTGGAATCCTGACACCTTTCAGATTAGCACACACTGTCCAGCTGGCTAGCATTAACTCGTTTAGATGTTAGCTAGCTAGAGTTAGAGCTAGCATGAGATAGTTTCCAATTAGAACGTTTACATGACAGGAAAATGCTACAGAAATCCTGTCCTAATAGTTCACATAAATAGGGATCAGGTTAATATCAGACCCAATCAGGCAGCAAAATAACATCAATATATCAATGTTTTTTTAATCTGTGAACACAATATGGAAAGTAATGCAACTTTTGGCCTTGATAAAGGCAGCTGGTTGAATTTAAAGCCTTGTTGGAAACAAAAATTGGCCCTAAACTTACTAAAACTCTTATTCCACCCTAGAATGATTCCCAGTTTAAAAAAAAATTAAAAACACACCAGAATTTCTTGAGATTCTAAAAAAAGACCCTCCTGCATTCCTGAAATAGTTCCTGCACTGAGAACATGCCTGAAGTTCCTGAGTGCTTAAAAAGGTTCCTGTAGGGAACAACATCCCTGAGGTTCCTGAGATACTGAAAAGAATTTGCTAGGTTTGTGAAATCGTTCCTGCATTGAGAACATGCCTGAGATGCCTTCAAAGTTCCCTGTGTCAGAAGTAACCATGAGAAAGTTCAAACATACTAGGAGTCCTAATTAGGTGTGTGTTAGAGTGTGTTGTCAATAATTGTGTGTGTGTGTGTGTGTGTGTGTGTGTGTGTGTGTGTGTGTGTGTCTACTTGCCTGGCCCAGCATGTCCGGGGCAATGGGAATGTGGGGCCAGATAAAGGAGTAAACAGCAAAGAAGAGCATCCAGAGCACCATGCTGCCCCAAACAGCCAGATGAGAAAACTGTATAGATAGATAAATAGATTGACATACAGACAGACAGGCACACAGACAGACACACAGACAGACACACAGACAGACAGACAGATAGGGGGATTAGAACGAGAATAAAAAACAGGGTCATAGTCATTCTCAGACTTTCTGAATATAGACCTAGTACAGAAAGGGGCCACCCCATTGTCCACCCCGTGTGCCCACTCGGCCGCCTGCCTGACTCTCACTCTGTAACCGGACCTGGTGTGAATTCTTCAGGGAGTCTGCTACATTAGAGCAGTTTGACTGTGTGGACAGCTGAATGGACAAGCCATGTCGGCACCACCCCATCCCGATTCACACACACACACACACACACACACACACACACACACACACACACACACACACACACAAATGCAGAGTGTGTAAATGAGAACATGGAGGCAGAGTGTAGTATGCATGCAGTGTAATGTAGTCATCTATCTAAAAACATGCCACATTCCTGACACGGTTTCCGGGCTTATGGAGACGCAGACGTTTAAACATGGATGGAAAATTAGTTTCCCATCAGGCTTGGTGTGCGTCAGAATGATCTCACGGCACATTTAAAATCCTGACCCATTACACACGAGGCTCTCTGCTAAGCGCTCCGAATCTGCTCGGAATTTTTTCACCGCTAACTAAAGTGAAATATTTCTTTCATTCGGTGTTCGGACACACAAGACCGTAAGCCTGAGCACAATCTGAATGTGCAGAGAACAACATCATTGTTCATCATTGACCATATATTTATTTATTTTGCACAAATTTCAATCTGCCACCAAAAAATGTAAATGTTTTCCACTGTTTTCAATGCTACTGTACCCAAAATGTCCCAATTCCTGTTAACTGTGGTCCGCACCAACAGGAATCCAAAATGTCCCTGAAGTGTCTTAAAAATGTCCCCAAAATGTCACAGTTCTGCTAAAAGTGGTCTGCATAAACATAAAATGTCCACAAAATGTCCCACTACCTCTTAAATATGATCTGCATTAACAGAAATCCAGTATGTCCCCAAGATGTCCCTATTGCTAATGCTACTTGATATTGTCTGTAAGCTAGTTTGTTGCTAATGTGACTAGCTTGCTTGACTAGCTTGCTAGCAGCCTACTTTTTGTACTTGGGCAGTAATTTCATCAGATCTTTGGAATCATTTTTTTCCTTAACGATCAAATTGGTCTCAATTTTTTTCTTTACAGATGCTGATCTTTTTACTCATTATTCATTTCAAATTCATTTAAGGGGAATGTGGTGGGAGGAGCCTGTGCTGTGAGGAGAATATTGTATGAGGAGATTGTGTGAGTAGTGTGTAGTAACCTGTAGTGTGTGAGCATGTGGTGTGAGGAACCTGTAGTGTGTGGGGCATGTGGTGTAAGGAACCTGTAGTGTGTGGGGCATGTGGTGTGAGGAGTCGTACCCTCGTCCATGCTGTGGTCTCCATCCCGGCTTTCAGACACACAGTGATTACCACATACTGCAGAGAGACAGGAGAGAAAGAACAGAGCAGAGAGGACCATAAATAACACTAATGACACACACTCGTCATACACATACATTCAGCTCAAACATATGCACACACACACACACACACACACACACACACACACACACACACACACACAAACACACACACACACACACACACTCTGACAGCATTCACACAAATGACAAATTAGTCCTGAATTCAGCCACAAACTAACTTACAAAACAGGCTGACATACAGATATACACACACACACAGCTCCAGGCTATCACACACACACACACACACACACACACACACACACACACACACACACACACACTCGAACATAAAAGCTGGAAGACAGATACACTCAGACCCCATGAGAGCAATTCATTACAGTTTTAAGAGTCTAGCGTTGCCTCCAACATCACCAGCATATTTCATACAATCTAGCATACACACACACACACACACACACACACTCACACTCACACTCACACTCACACACACACACACAGCCTCCCTTTTACTTGGAATGAAACATGGGTCTGAAAACACACTTGTGAAGGCTAATAACGGCAGGAAGTCTCGTAATGAAAAGCAAAGTCTGGCTGTGACGTGTGAAAAAGGGACGAGCAAAAACAGAGCAAAGCCTGAGCAGAACCCAAGCAGAACAAGAGCAGAACCTAAGCAAAATCTGAATAAAACTCAAGCAGTGCTAAGCAGAACCTGAGCAGACCCGAACAGAACCCAAACAAACAGAACCTGAGTAGAACCTGAGCAGAACCAAGCAGAACCAAGCAGAACCTGAGCAGAACCATGCAGAACCTGAACAGATTGTGTACAGAATCTGAGCAGCAACACAGATCAGATTCTTACCTTTTCCTTAATTCTTTCATACATTCTTCATCACATCATCATTTTTACTGTAACAACGAGTGTTTTCTTCCTTTCCTACATGAGGGATGCACCGTCCCTTATATATATACAGTGAGGAAAATAAGTATTTGAACACCCTGCTATTTTGCAAGTTCTCCCACTTAGAAATCATGGAGGGGTCTGAAATTGTCATCGTAGGTGCATGTCCACTGTGAGAGACATAATCTAAAAAAAAAAATCCAGAAATCACAATGTATGATTTTTAAACTATTTATTTGTATGATACAGCTGCAAATAAGTATTTGAACACCTGTCTATCAGCTAGAATTCTGACCCTCAAAGACCTGTTAGTCTGCCTTTAAAATGTCCACCTCCACTACATTTATTATCCTAAATTAGATGCACCTGTTTGAGGTCGTTAGCTGCATAAAGACACCTGTCCACCCCATACAATCTGTAAGAATCCAACTACTAACATGGCCAAGACCAAAGAGCTGTCCAAAGACACTAGAGACAAAATTTTACACCTCCACAAGGCTGGAAAGGGCTACAGGGAAATTGCCAAGCAGCTTGGTGAAAAAAGGTCCACTGTTGGAGCAATCGTTAAAAAATGGAAGAAGCTAAACATGACTGTCAATCTCCCTCGGACTGGGGCTCCATGCAAGATCTCACCTCGTGGGGTCTCAATGACCCTAAGGAAGGTGAGAAATTAGCCCAGAACTACACGGGAGGAGCTGATCAATGACCTGAAAAGAGCTGGGACCACCGTTTCCAAGGTTACTGTTGGTAATACACTAAGACGTCATGGTTTGAAATCATGCATGGCGCGGAAGGTTCCCCTGCTTAAACCAGCTCATGTCCAGGCACGTCTTAAGTTTGCCAATGACCATTTGGATGATCCAGAGGAGTCATGGGAGAAAGTCATGTGGTCAGATGAGACCAAAATAGAACTTTTAGGTCATAATTCCACTAAACGTGTTTGGAGGAAGAAGAATGATGAGTACAATCCCAAGAACACCATCCCTACTGTGAAGCATGGGGGTGGTAGCA
>NC_139598.1:2826258-2831258 GCF_946808225.1 Silurus aristotelis
ACTCATCCATTACACTCATCCCTGTTCTACTCTTTTCTGTTAAGCTCTCATACGTTTGTTACAGATAGAGGGAACGAAAGGGAGAGAGAGAGAAAGAGAGAGAGAGAGACCTGTGCTATTGAGTAATCGGACGAGTTGGTGGCCTGCATGCCCTCGTTGCCGCTGATGCCGACTCCGACGTGCGCTGTCTGGATCATACCCACGTCATTAGCTCCGTCTCCGATTGCCAACGTGATTGCCTTCACATGCTTCTTCACCATGTCCACTATCTCAGATTTCTGTAGAGGAGACACCCTGCAAACACACACACACACATTACGTTACACGTGTGTTAGTAAAGATCTCTCAGCAGTGTGACAGTCTGCATGTCTGTAAACTGCATGTTTTTGCAGAAGAATTTCACGTTGCACGTGACTGTTTTCCAGTCTGCTCTCCGTGAATGTATTAATTCATTTCTTTTTTCTTTCTGCTCGTTCCTGCTCTAACCCAAGCACCGGACCCTCATTATGATGATTGGATTTCCCTGAATAAACAACTGTAGCAGAAAGCAGGGGGGAAGAAATTGATGCAGATGATAACATAGTTTCATAATGATCTCAAATTTGTGCAACCAGTTGTGGCTTCTAATGAGGTTGTAATGAACTTGGGTGTGTGTTGATGGGATTTCGGGCTGAGGGACAGGAGGACAGCGTGGACTTCTCAGAGCGTCCATTAGCAGGTTTCTGAAGAACGACGCAGTCAGGGATCAGCTGTTTCATCTCTCGGACGTTCTGCTCCATCGCTTTCTCCTCTTCACTTCTTCTCCTCGCCCCATTTCCTTACATACCTGTGTGAAGTCTGCGATGCGTAAAGATAGACACTTCCTCTGGCACGACTCTCTATACTGGGTGGCCTTCTTTCTATCTTTTTCTTCTTGTCTCTTCTCCCTCTTACCCTCTTTCTCCTCTTTCTCTCTCTCCTGTTTCTCTCTCTCTATCAAAAGAAAAGGAAAACCCCGGTGGAAAGCCGAAGCTTAACAATCCGCATTGATTTACTACGACGTGTGGACGTGCATGTGGCTCAGCTCGGCTCGGCTCGGCTCGGCTCGGCGGCTTTTTTTCACAAACGTACAACCAAAATAAAAAATAAAAACTCCCTTCCTTTGAACTTTCTCTCTCTTTTTCTCTCTCTCTCTCTCTCTTTTTGTCTCTCACACAGGGCTTCTCGGAGCAGTGGAAGATGAAAGATGTTCTTCATGGTGGGATTGAGCAGAAAATAAGAAGCAGAAAGTGGCTCTGTAAACAAACAACGCGAGGTCAAAGACTGCGAGCACAAACACACACACACACACACACACACACACACACACACACACACACACACACACACACACAAAACACAAAGACTGCACCCACACACACACACACACACACACACACACACACACACACACACACACACACACACACACAAACTCAATCATACATTACTCTTTCTCTTTCATGCACATCTCCACTGTTATATTCTACAAGGGGCATTCCAAGTCAAAACTGGGAGTTTTTAGTCGATAAAAGAACAAATTTCAAGGAGTGGAAACTACATTTATTCTTCAAACACTCTCCTTTTACATTTATAAAATTACCCCAACTAACACCTGGAAAGATGCACAACTGTCACACCTCAGTGCCACTTTAATACCAGCACATGAACACTTTAGTGACAAACACAAAGCGACAGAATATGTAAAAATACTTTTTTTATTTTTTTATTATACTTTATATTTTATTTATTTACATAAATGTTTTGGTCAGTCGTAATAAGCATTTCACTACATGTCGTACTCTGTATGAATGTGTAGGTGAGAAAAAAAATTTGATTTGATTTGAATAAGATTTGGCATAGAAAGATTTGTCAGTAAGCCTGAAACTTCAACACTTCTGGTCGGTTAAAACCCGAAAGCTGTCTTGGCTGTCAGCTTTTTTGAAAACGCAAATGTCCGTGAAAGATTGTGTTCACCGTTCCCACAGAAAAAAGGTCTTGTGCAAGACAGGTTATGTGTCGATTATCCAGGATTATCGAGGATCAGAAGTGCCGAATGTTCGCAGGAACGACTGTGGGCTGGGAACCAGCGTGAGCGGGAATGACGTTGTTTGATATCAGAGTGATGCAGCAGCGCTTTAGTCCTTCAGTCTCTCGGTTTGTGACAATACAAAAATATATATATTGACCATGATGGTATGACAATAAAATTGGTATTTAAATCTTTTTGAGGAACTCATTCCACATTTAGTCCCCATTTATAATGTAATAATAACCTCCACTCTTCTGGGAAGATGTTCCACTAGTTTCATTCAGCCACAAGTGTGTTAGTTAAATCAGGTACTGATGTAGGTAAGGTGACGAGGCCTGTTATCGTGAAAAATTCATCCCAAAGTTTTTCAATAGGGTTTGGAGCAGGAGATCTTTCACATCTTCCAACACATGTAAAGCAGTTTGCTTTTTCATGCTGGAACAGGTTTGTGTCTTCTAGTTCAAGTGGAAGATTTCATGCCACAAAATCCAGAGACGTTCCAGGCAATTGTGTGCCTCTAAATTTGTGGGTAACAGTTTGGAGAAAAACTACAATAAATATGGCTGGAAAAATCCAGTCTTCTAATACTTCAGGGCAGATCATGTATTTCTCATCATGAGAATAAACCTGTGAGTAAATAAACTCGACTATGAAGGAGCACAATCGAGGTGTATCTTATTAGAGAGGGTAAGAGAGTGACTCAGGATTGCTGTCACCTATCAACGTGTGTGTGTGTGTGTGTTTGTGTGTGTGTGTGTGTGTGTGTGTGTGTGTGTGTGTGTGTGTGTGTGTGTGTGTGTGTAGGAGCTTGACAGGCATTTGGACAGTCAGGAAGGGAGGGTCGATGTGGGAGGAAGGTGGTTCAGCCGGTTTGTAAGGCCTGAGAGACTCTTCACTCCGGATATAGGATTTACACAATTATTCCCCCTCTGAAAACTCACTCACACACACACACACACACACACACACACACACACACACACACACACACACACACACACACACACACAAGCACTCACTGACACTGCAGCATTTTTCCTTTCATCATAAGTGCACCAGGACTGTACGGTTCCACCACATGGGATGATTATTAGCTGACTGTAAAGAAAAACAGCGCATGTGTATGTGTACGAAAGATTGCGTGTGTGTGTGTGTGTGTGTGTGTGTGTGTGCTTTCTGGGATAATCACAGCAAATGAGTCAGTAGGTTGACATTTGCGCACAACTCGGGGGATTATATTACCCTCAGCACAGAGCTCTGTGTTGTTCATGCCAAGCTTCAAGCTTTCATTAGCGCTATTTATTTACTTACCTGAGGCGGGACGGAACCTTTTCTTTCGCAGACCCACACACACACACCGTAACACTGCCGCTATCACTATGCCAAGAACAAATCCGCTATTTGCTGTATTTTTGTCATTTCCATTCTTTTCGCTTGCACTGTTCACTCGCACAGAAGGGGGAGGGGCACATACTTTTGCACTCAACAGATCTCAACATAAATATAAAAACTACAAGAAGAAAAAAAAATATGGATCATACACTATATGGACAAAAGTATGTGGACACCCGAGCATACTTTTATAATAAGCTCCACTATTCTGGGAAGATGTTCCACTACATTTTTGAGATTTGGGTGATTCATTCAGCCATAAGGGTGTTAGTGAAGTCAGATACTGATGTAGGTGAGGTGAGGAGGCTCGGGGTGCAGTCAGCATGAAACATTCATCCCAAAGGTGTTGAATAGGGTTTGGAGCTCTATAGCAGAAGATCTTCCACATTTTCAAACCCATGTAAAGCAGATCTTCATGGAGCTGGCTTTGTGCACAGGAGCATTGTCATGCTGGAACAGGTTTGGGTCTCCTAGTTCAAGTGAAGGGAAGTCTTTGTTGTAAAATTTTAGATAAAAAACACACATGGCTGGAAAAGTCAGGTGTCCCAATACTTTTGTCCATATAGTGTATTATAGAGTGTAATGTATCGTAAAAAAAAATGCATTAAATTTTTCCTCTTAGGAAAATAGGTTCCTCAAGGGTTCTTTGGAGGTTCTTAACTTACTTACAAGGTAGGACGCTGGTAATAGTTATACTTTTCTGTATTAGCGTTAGCAGTATGCGAGGGGATATCATAACGTTTTGAGACTAACAGTGCTAACAGGTGATATTCTGACCACGTGCGTTCCCGTGTCAGCGACTCCATCACGAACAGCAAGTTAGAACAAAGAGCAAACATGAGATTCTGCATGAAACTGGGCAAATCTGCCACAGAGACATTTCACATGATATACGTTTGGAATACGGTGATGCTGCAACGAATCGTTCGAGGTGTTTTAAGGGGCACGTGCACTTCAGGGGCGGAAAAACAGGGTTTATGGTGGGCTGAAATCGATCAAATGATGACACCCAGAAATGCAGCTGCCACTGACGCACGTTTACTCGACGTTTCCGTAGGGCGCCATTACTTTTGTCCTAAAAGAACGGTTTGCCTCGAATACAACGGGAGCGCGTCACTCTGTTAGCATCCAAATGCGTGTTGTATTTCTGTCACATCACCCAAGCTTACGTAATATCCCTTTCGTGTGTGTGTGTGTGTGTGTGTGTGTGTGTTTGTGTGTGTGTGTGTGTGAGTACCTGCAGCAGATGACAGCCTTGCAGGACAGGGCCAAGTCGAGGAAAGCCTGACGCACTTCAAAAGACAAAGCGTATTTGAGAGTCTGGCCATCGATGATGAGCGCTAATTCATTCTCCTTCCCCAGAGAGTCACCCAGAGAGGAGCAGTGAGCGATCAGCGTGGCCCGAGTCGCCTACGGCACACAAAACACACACACATCGAGTTTTACACACACGCACACACACAGCACATACTTTTCCGAATGATTGAAATACGCTTAAATACATCGATATCGTATTTTATGAGGGTTTATTCTGTGTATGTGTCTTTCTATATTTAGA